>NC_057801.1:456435235-456519872 GCF_018294505.1 Triticum aestivum
ATTGGCTTCAGTTAGCAACAGTAGCGAAGGAATCGCTTGATCGGGTTCAGTTAACAGCCATCGATCGATCGCTCGGGTTCAGTAACGCGTAGCCTGCAGTGCAATCGCTCGGGTTCAATTAGAGCCCAACGCCTCGCTCGGGTTCAGTTAGAGCCAACGCCTCGCATACACGCGCGTATGTGTACGAGAGAAACGCGCATCGCTCGGCCCCCGACCTCCCACCGTAACCGGGAACTCCCCGAAATTTTCCTCCCCCTCGCTTCTACCACGGTTTTTTCCGTCATGGACGGCCCAAAGAATGTCATGCAGCTGCATCTCCGGCCCGCCCAAGACGAAAAGCCCATTTTCTGTCATGATTTTTTGTCATAGAAGTAGGAGCCCACCACATCTATGATGATACCGGGATTTGTCACAATTAGCGTCATAGAAGTGTCATATGTATGACCAAAAAAATTCATTCGGCCCAAAATGTCACGGATGTGTCTTTTTTTGTAGTGTTTGTCTATGTATTCACACATGTATTATGTTTCCGGTTAATACAATTCTAGCATGAATAATAAACATTTATCATGATATAAGGAAATAAATAATAACTTTATTATTGTCTCTAGGGCATATTTCCTTCACCCAGGGGCAAAGATGGAATGTGAATCGCCGCACAAAGCCTCCAACGAGGTAACGACACATGCAGGCGCCGCCGTTGACAGTTCTGGCCGAGGCCGAACCAAGATTTTGCTGGCAAATTTGCACCCATCCTCAGCTGGACCTCTAGATCGACCTCATGTGTCATTCAACACACCCATGGGTGATGTATGCTACCAAAAACTGCATGACCGGAGCCGCACCACAACCCAGAACCGGCACCTCGCCTGGGTGAACCATCGGTCGTGGAGGGGCCCTTACCGTTGCGCCGTCGACGCCTGACGACACACACATCTAGTGAAGGAAATATGCCCTAGAGGCAGTAATAAAGTTATTATTTATTTCCTCATATCATGATAAATGTTTATTATTCATGCTAGAATTGTATTAACCGGAAACATGATACATGTGTGAATACATAGACAAAACTATGGTCACTAGTATGCCTCTACTTGACTAGCTCATTAATCAAAGATGGTTATGTTTCCTAACCATAGACATGTGTTGTCATTTGATTAGTGAGATCACATCATTAGGAGAATGATGTGATTGACATGACCCATTCCGTTAGCCTAGCACTTGATCGTTTAGTATACTGCTATTGCTTTCTTCATGACTTATACAAAGTTCCTGCAACTATGAGATTGTGCAACTCCCGTTTACCGGAAGAACACTTTGTGTGCTACCAAACGTCACAACATAACTGGGTGATTATAAAGGTGATCTACATGTGTTTCCGAAGGTACATGTTGGGTTGGCATAATTCGAGATTAGGTTTTGTCACTCCGATTGTCGGAGAGGTATCTCTGGGCCCTCTCGGTAATACTCATCACCTAAGCCTTGCAAGCATTGTAACTAATGAGTTAGTTATGAGATGATGTATTACGGAACGAGTAAAGAGACTTGCCGGTAACGAGATTGAACTAGGTATTGGATACCGACGATCAAATCTCGGGCAAGTAACATATCGATGACAAAGGGAACAACGTATGTTGTTATGCGGTTTGACCGATAAAGATCTTCGTAGAATATGTAGGAACCAATATGGGCATCCAGGTCCCGCTATTGGTTATTGACCGAGAATGGTTCTAGGTCATGTCTACATAGTTCTCGAACCCGTAGGGTCCGCACGCTTAATGTTACAATGACATTTTTATTATGAGTTTATAAGTTTTGATGTACCGAAGTCTGTTCGGAGTCCCGGATGTGATCACGGACATGACGAGGAGTCTCGAAATGGTCAAGACATAAAGATTGATATATTGGAAGACTATATTTGGACATCGGAATCGTTTCGGGTGAAATTGGCATTTTACCGGAGTACCGGGAGGTTACCGGAACCCCCCGGGGGGTTATCGGGCCTACATGGGCCACGAGGGAGAAGAGGGAAGGAGCCAGGAGGGGGCCGCGCGCCCCTCCCCCTTCTAGTCCGAATAGGACAAGGGAAGGGGGGCGGCGCCCCCCCCCCCCCTTTTCCTTCCCCTCTTCCTCCTCTTTCTGCCCTTCTCCTACTCCTACTTGGAAAGAAGGGAGTCCTACTCCCGGTGGGAGTAGGACTCCCCCCTTGGCGCGCCCTCCTTGGCCGGCCGCCTCCTCCCCCCTGGCTCCTTTATATACGGGGGCGGGGGGCACCCCATAGACACACAAGTTGATCTACGGATCGTTCCTTAGCCATGGGCGGTGCCCCCCTCCACCATATTCCACCTCGGTCATATCGTCGCGGAGTTTAGGCGAAGCCCTGCATCGGTAGAACATCACCACGCCGTCGTGCTGACGGAACTCATCTCCGGAGCTCGGCTGGATCGGAGGCCGAAGATCGTCATCGAGTTGAACGTGTGCTGAAGTCGGAGGCTCCGTACGTTCGGTGCCTGGATCGGTCAGATTGTGAAGATGTACGACTACATCAACCGCGTTGTGCTAACGCTTCCGCTTACGGTCTACGAGGGTACGTGGACGAACACTCTTCCCTCTCGTTGCTATGCCATCACCATGATCTTGCGTGTGCGTAGGAAATTTTTGGAAATTACTACGTTCCCCAACAGTGGCATCCGAGCCTAGGTTTTATGCCTTGATGTTATATGCACGAGTAGAACACAAGTGAGTTGTGGGCGATACAAGTCATACTGCTTACCAGCATGTCATACTTTGGTTCGGCGGTATTGTGAGATGAAGCGGCCCGGACCGACATTACGCGTACGCTTATGCGATATTGGTTTCACCGTCACGAGCACTCGTGCTTAAAGGTGGCTCGCGGGTGTCTGTCTCTCTCACTTTAGCTGAATCGAGTGTGGCTATGCCCGGTCCTTGCGAAGGTTAAAACAGCACCAACTTGACGAACTATCATTGTGGTTTTGATGCGTAGGTAAGAACGGTTCTTGCTAAGCCCGTAGCAGCCACGTAAAACTTGCAACAACAAAGTAGAGGACGTCTAACTTGTTTTTGCAGGGCATGTTGTGATGTGATATGGCCAAAACGTGATGCTATATTTTATTGTATGAGATGATCATGTTTTGTAACCGAAGTTATCGGCAACTGGCAGGAGCCATATGGTTGTCGCTTTATTGTATGAAATGCAAACGCCCTATAATTGCTTTACTTTATCACTAAGCGGTAGCGATAGTCGTAGAAGCAATAGATGGCGTAAATGACAACGATGCTACTATGGAGATCAAGGTGTCGCACCGGTGACGATGGTGATCACGACGGTGCTTCGGAGATGGAGATCACAAGCACAAGATGATGATGGCCATATCATATCACTTATATTGATTGCATGTGATGTTTATCCTTTATGCATCTTATCTTGCTTTGATTGACGGTAGCATTTAAGATGATCTCTCACTAAAATTATCAAGAAGTGTTCTCCCTGAGTATGCACCGTTGCCAAAGTTCGTCGTGCCGAGACACCACGTGATGATCGGGTGTGATAAGCTCTACGTCCATCTACAACGGGTGCAAGCCAGTTTTGCACACGTGGAATACTCAGGTTAAACTTGACGAGCCTAGCATATGCAGATATGGCCTCGGAACACGGAGACCGAAAGGTCGAGCGTGAATCATATAGTAGATATGATCAACATAGTGATGTTCACCATTGGAAACTACTCCATCTCACGTGATGATCGGTTATGGTTTAGTTGATTTGGATCACGTGATCACTTAGATGACTAGAGAGATGTCTATCTAAGTGGGAGTTCTTAAGTAATATGATTAATTGAACTTAAATTTATCATGAACTTAGTACCTGATAGTATCTTGCTTGTCTATGTTTGTTTGTAGATAGATGGCTCGTGCTGTTGTTCCGTTGAATTTTAATGCGTTCCTTGAGAAAGCAAAGTTGAAAGATGATGGTAGCAATTACACGGACTGGGTCCGTAACCTGAGGATTATCCTCATTGCTGCACAAAAAAGTTACGTCCTGGAAGCACCGCTGGGTGCCAGGCCTGCTGCTGATGCAACTGACGACATTAAGAACGTCTGGCAGAGCAAAGCTGATGACTACTCTATAGTTCAGTATGCCATGCTTTACGGCTTAGAATCGGGCCTTCAACGACGTTTTGAACGTCATGGAGCATATGAGATGTTCCAGGAGTTGAAGTTAATATTTCAAGCAAATGCCCGGATTGAGAGATATGAAGTCTCCAATAAGTTCTACAACTGCAAGATGGAGGAGAATAGTTCTGTCAGTGAACATATACTAAAAATGTCTGGGTATAATAATCACTTGATTCAACTGGGAGTTAATCTTCCGGATGATAGTGTCATTGACAGAATTCGCCAATCACTGCCACCAAGCTACAAGAGCTTTGTGATGAACTATAATATGCAAGGGATGAACAAGACTATTCCCGAGCTCTTCGCAATGCTAAAAGCTGCGGAGGTAGAAATCAAGAAGGAGCATCAAGTGTTGATGGTCAACAAGACCACTAGTTTCAAGAAAAATGGCAAAGGGAAGAAGAAGGGGAACTTCAAAAAGAACGGCAAGCAAGTTGCTGCTCAAGAGAAGAAACCCAAGTCTGGACCAAAGCCTGAAACTGAGTGCTTCTACTGCAAGCAGACTGGTCACTGGAAGCGGAACTGCCCCAAGTATTTGGCGGATAAGAAGGATGGCAAAGTGAACAAAGGTATATGTGATATACATGTTATTGATGTGTACCTAACTAGAGCTCGTAGTAGCACCTGGGTATTTGATACTGGTTCTGTTGCTAATATTTGCAACTCGAAACAGGGACTACGGAATAAGCGAGCACTGGCTAAGGACGAAGTGACGATGCACGTGGGAAACGGTTCCAAAGTCGATGTGATCGCGGTCGGCACGCTACCTCTACATCTACCTTCGGGATTAGTTTTAGACCTGAATAATTATTATTTGGTGCCAGCATTGAGCATGAACATTATATCTGGATCTTGTTTAATGCGAGATGGTTATTCATTTAAATCAGAGAATAATGGTTGTTCTATTTATATGAGTAATATCTTTTATGGTCATGCACCCTTGAAGAGTGGTCTATTTTTATTGAATCTCGATAGTAGTGATACACATATTCATAATGTTGAAGCCAAAAGATGCAGAGTTGATAATGATAGTGCAACTTATTTGTGGCACTGCCGTTTAGGTCATATCGGTATAAAGCGCATGAAGAAACTCCATACTGATGGACTTCTAGAATCACTTGATTATGAATCACTTGGTACTTGCGAACCGTGCCTCATGGGCAAGATGACTAAAACACCGTTCTCCGGTACTATGGAGAGAGCAACAGATTTGTTGGAAATCATACATACAGATGTATGTGGTCCAATGAATGTTGAGGCTCGTGGCGGATATCGTTATTTTCTCACCTTCACAGATGATTTGAGAAGATATGGGTATATCTACTTAATGAAGCACAAGTCTGAAACGTTTGAAAAGTTCAAGGAATTTCAGAGTGAAGTGGAAAATCATCGTAACAAGAAAATAAAATTTCTACGATCTGATCATGGAGGAGAATATTTGAGTTACGAGTTTGGTTTACATTTGAAACAATGCGGAATAGTTTCGCAACTCACACCACCTGGAACACCACAAAGAAATGGTGTGTCCAAACGTCGTAATCGTACTTTACTTGATATGGTGCGATCTATGATGTCTCTTACCGATTTACCGCTATCGTTTTGGGGTTATGCTTTAGAGACGGTCGCATTCACGTTAAATAGGGCACCATCAAAATCCGTTGAGACGACGCCTTATGAACTGTGGTTTGGCAAGAAACCAAAGTGGTCGTTTCTTAAAGTTTGGGGCTGCGATGCTTATGTGAAGAAACTTCAACCAGATAAGCTCGAACCCAAATCGGAGAAATGTGTCTTCATAGGATACCCAAAAGAGACTGTTGGGTACACCTTCTATCACAGATCCGAAGGCAAGACATTCGTTGCTAAGAATGGATCCTTTCTAGAGAAGGAATTTCTCTCGAAAGAAGTGAGTGGGAGGAAAGTAGAACTTGATGAGATAACTGTATCTACTCCCTTATTGGAAAGTAGTTCATCACAAGAACCGGTTCCTGTGACAACTACACCAATTAGTGAGGAAGCTAATGATATTGATCATGAAACTTCAGATCAAGTTTCTACTGAACCTCGTAAGTCTACCAGAGTAAGATCCGCACCAGAGTGGTACGGTAATCCTATTCTGGAAGTCATGTTACTTGACCATGATGAACCTACGAACTATGAGGAAGCGATGATGAGCCCAGATTCCGCAAAATAGCTAGAGGCCATGAAATCTGAGATGGGATCCATGTATGAAAACAAAGTATGGACTTTGGTTGACTTGCCCGATGATCGGCAAGCCATTGAGAATAAATGGATCTTTAAGAAGAAGACTGACGCTGATGGTAATGTAACTGTCTATAAAGCTCGACTTGTTGCAAAAGGTTTTCGACAAGTTCAAGGGGTTGACTACGATGAGACTTACTCACCCGTAGCAATGCTTAAGTCTGTCCGAATCATGTTAGCTATTGCTGCATTTCATGATTATGAAATTTGGCAAATGGATGTCAAGACTGCATTCTTGAATGGATTTCTAGAAGAAGAGTTGTATATGATGCAGCCGGAAGGTTTTGTTGATCCAACAGGTGCTAACAAAGTGTGCAAGCTCCAGCGTTCCACTTATGGACTGGTGCAAGCATCTCGGAGTTGGAATAAATGCTTTGATAGTGTGATCAAAGCATATGGTTTTATACAGACTTTTGGAGAAGCCTATATTTACAAGAAAGTGAGTGGGAGCTCTGTAGCATTTATAGTTTTATATGTAGATGACATATTATTAATTGGAAATGATATAGAACTTCTGGATAGCATAAAGGGATACTTGAATAAAAGTTTTTCAATGAAAGACCTCGGTGAAGCTGCTTACATATTGGGCATCAAGATCTATAGAGATAGATCAAGACGCTTAATAGGACTTTCACAAAGCACATACCTTGACAATTTTGAAAAAGTTCAAAATGGATCAGGAAAAGAAAGGATTCTTGCATGTGCTACAAGGTGTGAAGTTGAGTCAAACTCAATGCCCGACCACAGCAGAAGATAGAGAGAAAATGAAAAATGGTCCCTATGCTTCAGCCATAGGCTCTATCATGTATGCAATGTTGTGTACCAGACCTGACGTATGCTTAGCAATAAGCTTGGCAGGAAGGTACCAAAGTAATCCAGGAGTGGATCACTGGACAGCGGTCAAGAACATCCTGAAATACCTGAAAAGTACTAAGGATATGTTTCTCGTATATGGAGGTGACAAAGAGCTAGTCGTAAATGGTTACGTCGATGCAAGCTTTGACACTGATCCGGACGATACTAAATCACAAACCGGATACGTGTTTATATTAAACGGTGGAGTTGTAAGTTGGTGCGGTTCTAAACAAAGCGTCGTAGCGGGATCTACATGTGAAGCGGAGTACATAGCTGCTTCTGAAGCAGCAAATGAAGGAGTCTGGATGAAGGAGTTCATTTCCGATCTAGGTGTCATACCTAGTGCATCGGGACCAATGAAGATCTTCTGTGACAATACTGGTGCAATTGCCTTGGCAAAGGAATCCAGATTTCACAAGAGGACCAAGTACATCAAGAGACGCTTCAATTCCATTCGGGACCAAGTCCAAGTGGGAGACACAGAGATTTGCAAGATACATACGGATCTGAATGTTGCAGACCCGTTGACTAAGCCTCTCTCACGAGCAAAACATGATCAGCACCAAGACTCCATGGGTGTTAGAATCATTACTATGTAATCTAGATTATTGACTCTAGTGCAAGTGGGAGACTGAAGGAAATATGCCCTAGAGGCAATAATAAAGTTATTATTTATTTCCTCATATCATGATAAATGTTTATTATTCATGCTAGAATTGTATTAACCGGAAACATGATACATGTGTGAATACATAGACAAAATTATGGTCACTAGTATGCCTCTACTTGACTAGCTCATTAATCAAAGATGGTTATGTTTCCTAACCAATGACATGTGTTGTCATTTGATTAGTGGGATCACATCATTAGGAGAATGATGTGATTGACATGACCCATTCCGTTAGCCTAGCACTTGATCGTTTAGTATACTGCTATTGCTTTCTTCATGACTTATACAAAGTTCCTGCAACTATGAGATTGTGCAACTCCCGTTTACCGGAAGAACACTTTGTGTGCTACCAAACGTCACAACATAACTGGGTGATTATAAAGGTGCTCTACATGTGTTTCCGAAGGTACATGTTGGGTTGGCATAATTCGAGATTAGGTTTTGTCACTCCGATTGTCGGAGAGGTATCTCTGGGCCCTCTCGGTAATACTCATCACCTAAGCCTTGCAAGCATTGTAACTAATGAGTTAGTTATGAGATGATGTATTACGATGACAGTTACGATGACAGTTTTATTATGAGTTTATAAGTTTTGATGTACCGAAGTCTGTTCGGAGTCCCGGATGTGATCACGGACATGACGAGGAGTCTCGAAATGGTCGAGACATAAAGATTGATATATTGGAAGCCTATATTTGGACATCGAAATCGTTCCGGGTGAAATCGCCATTTTACCGGAGTACCGGGAGGTTACCGGAACCCCCCGGGGGGTTATTGGGCCTACATGGGCCACGAGGGAGAAGAGGGAAGGAGCCAGGAGGGGGCCGCGCGCCCCTCTCCCTCCTAGTCCGAATAGGACAAGGGAAGGGGGGCGGCGCCCCCCCCCCCCCCCTTTTCCTTCCCCTCTTCCTCCTCTTTCCCCCCTTCTCCTACTCCTACTTGGAAAGAAGGGAGTCCTACTCCCGATGGGAGTAGGACTCCCCCCTTGGCGCATCATAAAAAAATCATGTAGAAACCTTGTCAAGTTCCCTTACGTTGATCCGAAGGAAACATTTAGTATTTGTAGACTGTACCAAAGTTTTAAGCTCTCTAAAATCAATTGGCAAGCTAGGGGGTGACACGTGAGATTGCAAAGCATAGTTTTGATAACAGGTTGGATGGTGTGTTTCTGAGAAGTTTTCTGCTCTGCGTGGCATATGCAAGTAGTCTACCGACATGAATGTAAAATTTACTTCTAGTGTTCTTTGTACCACATTTATAATTGATGAATAGATCTCGGAAAAAGAAAGAGGAACGACTATAACAACTAATAACCGTTTAAGTAATTAATATACGTGGTATTGAAAAATGAATTTCTGGAAGGGACGATACCGTTGTGGGCAAATATAGATGGCAAATATACCCGGGTGAGCCCATCAACGTTTCCTTTCTGTGTTTCTATAACTTTTCCTTTTTTTTTCCTTTTTTTTTCTTTCCAGTTTTCTTTTATTTCATTTTCTTCCCTTTTCTTTCGTTTGGACTCTAAACCATTTATTATATTGACATATACCCACATGTTTCTAAACATTTTTCGGAATCTATGAACTTTATGCAAGGGATACATAAACTTTTAAATACAGGAATTTAGTTTTCTCGATAATGGAACTTTTAAATAAGCAATAATTTATTTATTTCACACATGTCAACATATATGTACATTGTGGACACTTTTTATGAATATATGAAAAAAATTATAAAATTATATTGACCTTTTTTAATACAAAATTTTATTTATTTTACACAGGGACATTTTTTAATACATGATGAATATTTTATTTCCACGTATGAACATATATATCTACATGCATGATCATTTTTTTGCCCCTTTTAACTATTTATTTAGAACTGATTTCGGACAACTAAAAAACTAAATTCTGGCAATACTCTTCAGACATATACGAAATAAAATATTTTTCCGAAAAAAAAATGAATTTAGTAGGCCGTGCTCTTGCCAACCCATGTAAGGGTCCTATGCGTGTTTTCCTGGTTGGGCCGAGGCAGCCCAAACAGGTGCACCTTGCCTGTTGTTATTTTCATTAATTTTGTTCCTGTTATCCGGTTGATACTTGGAGGCCGGAGCTTAAGGTAGGAAGATTATTAACACATTATTATTGTCTGCCATAGACAAAAAGATAGGCTGATAATAATTAAGAGCGAAGTTAGGAAGTAAATACAATTCCGCTGTTTCTTTTGGTTGCGACTAGCACTAAACTTTCTCATTCAATACCCTACATCACCGATTCGATACTTTCCCGGTTATCCCTGGGCCGGCCGCAGAGGCTGCTAGTCAGCATGGCCATGGCAGGCGTAGGAAGTCAGAGAGGTTCGTCGTCGTCGTCGAGGATGCTCCTGCCGCGGAACATCAGCCTCTCTACCGGGCATCTCCCGGAAGCACTGGGCGGAGTCCCTCCGCCGCTCCGGCCAAACGTCATCAACCCTTACGGCCGCCCCTACAGGTGCGCGCGGCTCGATCGCCTTGGCATGTCCACGTGCTATACGAGGTTGAACGACGGAGTTGATCTCGATCGCAGGTACTGGCAGATGTTCCTGATCGTGCTGGTGGCCTACTCTGCGTGGGCGTCGCCGTTCGAGCTGGCCCTGGAGAAGGCCGCCTCCCGGGCGCACCTCGTCGTGGACCTGGTCGTCGACGTCTTCTTCTGCGCCGACATCGTCGTCTCCTTCTTCGTCGCGTACCGCGACAGGTCCACCGACCTCCTCGTCGACGACCGTAGCAAGATCGCCGCGAGGTACTAACTCGTACTCATCGCTGCGAATTAATTTGTTTCCTTTAGGACTCTTGGCGATATCTATGCGTAATAACACCATGCGTATTTTGCGCGGATTGGAATTATAGGTACCTGACGCGGCCGTGGTTCGTGCTGGATGTGGCCTCCACAATCCCGTTGCAGATGGAAAAAAATTCTATGAGACCAGGTCTCACGGATTAGCAGGTGAGACCCATCCTGATGGATGACACGTGACATCCACAAATCACAAAGCATCCACTTCACCTCCACCTGAAATCAGGGGGGGAAGAGATTAGATGCTTTGTGATTTGTGAATGGTCTACCAGCTCGTGAGGGGCAAGAAAAACGGACCTTGCGGGTTCCTCATCCTTCTCCGGCTCTGGCGGCTGCGTCGCGCCAGTAAGCTCTTTGCAAGGTACTCTACGTACGAGCATACTACTCCATTATATATACACATACAATGTACTTTGTCCTAGTACGATATCTTATTTCACTAACCGATCCCCTAAAAGATGTTATTAGACAAATAAAATATGGTTTTACTCCAATAAACCGCACCTAACTGATCTCCTAAAACTGTTAGAGAAGGATAATGTTTACTTTGTGGCCACCCCAACCCTTAAATATACTCATATGATAAGTGTCACACGTCAGATGCGTGGCACTTCAGCCTTGACATTTTTCGATGGCAGTTCCAGTCAGGCAAGGATGGCAATTTTTAGTGACACACAACAAGGTTCTGTCAAAAATAAATTGAAGCGCTAAACTTGCCATGCTTTTGACAACTAAAGTTACCATCCTCACGTCACTAAACTTCCCGTCGAAAACGTTCGAAGTTGTCATCTGCTCGTACCTAATGTCCGATACATATCAGTGTCCTAAGTATACTAGGTTGGCCACCGCTGGAGTAAAAATCTCCCTCCTCCCACCGCTCGACCTTATGCACTCTACCGCCACCGCTGTTGCCATACTACCCAAAATGGCCGGATCCAGCCACCGCCGCTCCCCGCCACCGATTAGAAGCGCTGCTCCACGCTCCAGAGCCCGTGCTCGCCGCGCTCTGTCCTCCTCCTTCGGCGGCGCTTCCTGGTTCCCCGACATGCGGTCATCGCCGGGGCCACAGAGTAGGTACCTCACCGTGTGGCAGCGGGCATGGGGGAAGTGGGTGGCGGAGATCACCGACCAGAATACCCACCAGCGGATTTGGGTCGGTTCTTACTAGTCAGCGGCGCGAGCGTACGACATCATGTCGGTGCGCCTCCACGGTGCAAACCCCCGACTAAACTTCCCCGACATCGCGCCGACGAGGAATGCATGGCGGAGCTCCGCCGCCTGTACCCAGAGCATGTCGAAGAAGAGCGCCGGCAATACAAGTTCTATACCGAAAAAGGCTTTCGCCTCGTTTTATAGATAAAGCAAACCGTCCAAGCCAAACATCCAACAAGGTTCATACACACACACACAAATTCCATAAACACACACAAAGTAGCATAAGGGGTTAATGCTGAGGGCACAGCTCAACAAGTACTGAAATCCAAAACACAAACACAAGCACATCAGCCCGAATCGAGTTCCACAAACCATACAAGTTCTAAAGGCCGGGGGTGACGACGGTCGTCGACCTTTGCTTGCTCTGGGTGGCTGAATCGAGTTCCAATCAGGTACGATGGATTAGTTTGATCAAATTTGCACCAAATTTATGTTTATTTTTTGAACGAGTTAAGTTTAGGGGTTCAGTTAGAAGCTGCATTTTTTAGAGGAACAAATATACACCACTAAAAGACAGACAGTCATATACTCACTAGACTAGAAGAACACCCGTGCGTTGCAACGGGGCCACATTAACTTTAAAAGTTCAATATTAATATTCTCATATATATCAAGTGACATTGGCGACCTTTTTTATCATCAATTCCTCACACACACTCTCTGCCTCCCTCTTCCTCACTCTCTCCCCCTCTCCCTCTCTCTCTCTCTCTAACACACACATATCCATCTTATTGGGTACGGGAGCATAATCCATCTATTTCACACACACAAGCTAGTACATAACAATATGGATTATGTGTATTATATTTGCCACCACAACTGAGGGAATTAATTTCATGTAAATCGGCCAGCCACAGCTCCAAGAATACGCGGAGGAGGTGGCCCGGGTCGGTGTCGGCGCCGTCCGGCACGGGCCACGGGCCCGCTTCCAAGCGCGTCTGCGCGTCGGCCACCCACGCCGTGTCCTTCAAGTGCCACTTCCACCGCACCAACTCACAGGGTCACGGCCATGGCCAGGGCCAGGGAAGCCGCCCTTCTTTGCCCCCTTCACCGGCCGCGGCCAACGCGGTGCCGCGGCACCCGGCCTCGCCGTCCTCGTCCTCCAGCACCGTCGCGACCCAGTGACGCAGCCCAAGCATCGGCCTCGAGAATCAAGAACGCTCGACAACGTAGAGGGAAGGAAAGATCATATACATGTCATAAGAAAGGGAGTTTATTTACTGCTCCCTCGATGTATTGTTTCCTTTGTTTGGAGATTGATTACCATCCGTGAGTTAAGGTAAGGTTTACGTGATTGAGCGATTTTTTGAAAATCAATTATTTGTTTTCTAATTAATGTAACTGAGTGATTTAAGGTAAGGTTAATTAATTTAGATTTGATCTTTAGAGATTGTTCGTGATTGATTCTACATTACTAAATAACTTGCGCCAGTATGAAAAGTTCTGATCTGTTTAGATTTCTTTCGTTGTGTGAGAGGGTGACGCGAAAATAAACCGATGAAGTGAGGGGAGGGAATGAAAAAAATCTACGAAAAAAAACCAGCGAAGGTGGGAGGAGGTACCAAAAAAAAACCATGGAAGGTGGGAGGAGACTACCAACTGTTTCATTAGGAGTAGAAATTATTAGAGATTAGAGATTATTTGTTTCCTAAAAATCTATTATTTGTTTCCTAAAGCAAATTGCATTAATGAGAGAGATTTCGTAGATTTGGTTAAGGTAGGAAAGAATCTATTATTTGTTTGCTAAAGCAAATTGCATTAATGGGAGGGATCCGTTGATTTGGCTAAGGTAGGAAAGAATCTATTATTTGTTTGCTAAAGCAAATTGCATTAATAGAAAAGATCCGTTGATTTGGCTAAGGTAGGAAAGAATCCATTATTTGTTTCCTAAAGAAAATTGCATTAATGAGAGAGATTTGTTGATTTGGCTAAGGTATGCGGTTTTTGCGGTTCGTGGCGGCTTAGTGTGAGGTGGGACGAGGTACCAAAAAAAACCATGGGAGGTGGAACGAAAAAAACCTGGGAGGTGGGAGTTGTCCCTGGTTAACCTACGAAATTTCGTAGATTTTTTTAGGACGAAAAAAAACCATGGAAGGTGGGACTAAAAAAAACCTGGAAGCGAGACTACCAACTGCTCCCTTAGGAATAGAGATTTTTCTTATGTGTAGGAAGAAAAATAGAGCAATGTTGGATACACCATTGATAGGTAATTGAATTGCAGGTAGAAAGTATACCAATAATTTTACATATACATTTTGACCGAAGAAAATTATGCTTCCAAAAGGGTGGAAATTTGTTTCCAACAACAATCACTTGTACTTCCAATGTGAACAAAATCTGAATCACGTGTGGCTACTATACATATGGTATCCTTCAACCCGGCCAAATGCAAGACCGCTGGAGCACAGCCGACGTAGCACGCATAAGAGCATCGCTACCACGCAGCCACATTGAAAAGGGACCTCATGAGTCTATAGCATGCAGCCCCAATTACAGGCTTCAACGAGCAGAGCACGACCATACCACTTCAAGCAGCAACTACAAAATGTCTGACGAGGAGTAGCAGAGGAAACGAAGGTCTGCACACCGGCGAAATTACAGTGCCACACCGGCCAGATTGGGGATGCAGCGCGACGAACGGATCACAAGGAGCGTTGTGGGGGCATGAAGCACACATGCACATGCTTAGCCATCAAGGCGACATGGTGTGTGCGTTCTTGCCGGAGGACTTGCTGGTCGAACGTAGATGCGGTGGTGCGATAAGAGCGAGGTTGAAGCGAGGAGGATCCAGATGGCAGGTGTGGCAGAGAGGGTGGCGAGGTAGTTGATTAGGGTTTGATGGTGGATGTGAGGATGATTCGGAGGGGTTATATAGTACAGCCAGGCGTTGTTGGATGCATGGCTCCAAAACGATTGGTGAGATGCTGGTCTGACGAAAGCCATGTATTAGACGTCTCACAGGAATAGTTTTCCTTTATATTTATAGCCTTACCATACCTGGATTGATTTATTGCCATATAATTACCATATTCGAAATTTTCTGAGTTATGACCTTACCATACCTGGATGGATTTATTACTATAATAATCATATTTGAGATTTCTGAGTTTATAGCCTTACCATACGTGGATTAATTGTGATTGATTACCATAAATACATTGGGTGTTGCCGGTTAGACGAGAAAAGAGGAAAACCGGTGAGAGGGTGGTGGTGGGAGGTGGGACGAAGAAAAATCAGACGAAAAAAAGCCAGACGAAAATAAATCGTGGAGACTATTCACCAACTCAGATTTCCTTCTCTTTCGCTGAACTCGGGAAATCCTTCCTGCATGTGACGCACGGCCTTAACTGCCCTGCAATCTCCACGATTATCTTCCCTACATACACGTGATTGTTTCCTTCTCATTTGTTAACAGATTGGCTAGCACCATTATATATCGGGAGCAAGAAAATCGTCCGAGATATCGCTCCGTTTTATTGAATTGATTGTGTCTGGTTACCTTAAGTTAATTGATTGCGTTTGGAAAGAATTGATTGTCATGCATGATTGCGTTTGGAAAGAATTGATTGTCATGCATGAATCGGGGACGTAAGGGGGGAAACGGAACCTGACTGCGTGCGGTGAATGGGGTGGGGTAGGGGTGGGGATGGTGTGATGAAAAAAACCGGTTGAAAAAAAACCATGGTAGGTGGGACGAAAAAAAACCATGATAGGTGGGACGAAAAAAAACCTGGAAGCGAGACTACCAACTACTCCATTAGGAATAGAGATTAGAAGGGGTCGGTTAGAGATACTCTAACACCAATATACAAAAATCCCCGCCCTATAAGAGTAGCATGTCTGTCGACATAGAACGAAACAAGTAACACCTGTTCGGAGGCCTGAATCCATCTGGGGTGGAACAAAATGTCAGATCTCGAGTCACTTCAGTCAAGTCCTTTTGCAACAGGGCCATTTAGGATTTTGTGTCTGGCTAATAATGTGTACGAGTGTGCTCAATAATGCATCCATAAACGATTTAAGATACGTTTTATAGAGTTGGGCGGCGTGGCATTCTTTCTTTGGCCTTATCTTGTCGGCTGTACAGTGTAGTCGCGCTTCAAGCGACCTTGATCTGAGACTGAGACTGCCCATGTTTCATTGATCTGAGTATTTCATTAATTGTTGATATAGAGCATGGTGATGAACAGAGGCTAGCATATGTGTTGGTCCCTCCGTTTCTAAATATAAGACTTTTAGAGATTTCAATGCGGGCTACATACGGATATATATAGACGTATTTTAGAATGTAGATTCATTCATTTTACTTTGTATGTAGTTCGCATTGAAATCTCTAAAAAGGCTTATATTTAGGAACGGATGGAGTACATGTTTACTCATGATTAATAACAAGGTAAAATCGCACACATTTATTTGTATGAACATTGCAGGTTGGAGAAAGACACCAGGCTGAGCTACTTCTGGACTAGGTTTATCAAGCTATTCTGCGTAAGAACAATACTTGAACACGAAATTCGTCAGCAAACCCGAATTACTAGTTGGCTCATGCGTAACAGAAGTTGGTGATGCAGGTGGCTCTGTTTGCGCTGCACTGCGCGTCGTGCGGGTACCTGTGGCTCGCGTTCCACTACCGGGACAAGGAGCAGACCTGGATCGGCAGCCTCCGGGGCGACTTCAAGGAGCGCAGCGTGTGGTTCGCCTACACGTACGCAGTGTACTGGTCCATGACCACCATGGCCACGGTCGGCTACGGCGACCTGCACGCCGCCAACACCGGCGAGAAGCTCTTCAGCATCCTCTTCATGCTCTGCAACATGGGCATCGCCTGCTACGTCATCGGCAACATGACCAACCTCGTCGTCCACGGTGCCACCACCACATTCCGCATGGTACCTTCCTCACCAGCAAACAGACGCATAGTAAAAGCATCAAACGCAGCTGCAGTTGCAGTTGATGCATATGATGCACCATTAATAACTGGACCTGCAAAGGGACATGGTGGACCAGGTGGCGAGGTACGGGAAGGCGAACCGGCTGCCGGTGTGGATGCGGGAGCATATGGTGGAGAGCTTGCAGCTGAGGTTCCAGATGGCGGAGCTGCTGATGCCCGACGAGGTGCTTTCGGAGCTGCCCAAGGCCGCGCGGTCGGCCGTCGCGCAGCACCTCTACAAGGCCGCGGTCGAGGACTGCTACCTCTTCCGGGGGGTCTCGGACAACCTCGTCGTGCAGCTCGTCTCCGAGATGAAGGCGGAGTTCTTTCCGCCCAAGATGGACATTGTCTTGGAGAACGAGATCCCGACGGACTGCTACATCATCGCGTCCGGCCAAGTGGTAAATTCACTGCACATATTTCACGTCCTGTTTTCTTCCATTAAGTACGTATATTCCCTGACTGACATTATTGTGTATCATTTCAGGATGTGTTGAGAACTGCTAAGGACGATGGCCTGGAGAAGGTAAGCCCGGCCTGAAATTTGCCGGAACCCGCTGAAAAATAAGGTTTTACTCTTCTTTTAACTGAAAAAAATGGACAACGACTATATAACCTGCGATTACTCTGGCTGTGTTTCAGTTTGTCATGCGGGTAGGGCCACATGGCATGGCGGGTGATATCGGCGTGATGTTCAACATCCCGCAGCCATTCACCATCCGGAGCAGAACCCTAACCCAGGTTATACGCATAAGCCGTAGCCACTTGCAGAACACCGTCCGGCCTGCTACTGCAGACGGGGACACTATATTCTCCAATTTTGCTCAGGTACTATATGCACATATGCTGCATTATTCAGGTGTTGTCCAGAAGCAAAAATATCCTGATGATTTAGTGTAAAAAATTGTTTTACTAGATTGTCTGAAGTCCGAACTTGGCATTGATTTTACCTTTCTCTCCAGTATCTTGAATCTCTGAAGGTGCGACATGGAGAGGAGCTAACATTTGCCAGAGATGTCGGGCACGACACACTCCCGTTTCAGAACGGCGACCCGGTACGTGTTGCCAGAGATGGTGGCATGGCGGGCAACCGCGCGGCAGGGAAGCTCGTATGTCTGCCCGGTTCACTCGAAGAACTGATGAAGCTTGGCGAAGACAAGTTTGGAATGGCGGCGAGACATGTACTCACCGCCGACGGCGCGGAGGTGGATGACGTTCGCGCGCTGAGAGACGGCGATCACCTCTTCTTAAGTTGACAGGGAACTGTACTCTAAGTCTAACTGTACTCTAAGTCTAACTACGTGCAAGCTCGACTGATTTTTATTTATTAATCAGTCGACCGACAGTCGATTTATCTTTGGGCTGTAGCGTTAACTGCTGACGAGGATGAGGACAGACAACGCGCGCCTGATAGCTGGCCCCTTCCTGCATGATTCGACATGCACACATTTGGTCTAAATCACAAGTTAAGTTAAGGGTTAGGGTTTGTCTAGGCCTCATCCAGGAACGATCGCTTACAATCATCCTGATAATGGTCAGGCCCAGGTCCTTCTGTTTTTCTTTCTCTTCTATAGAGATTATTTTTCTGGGTTTCTGAGTTTTTAAAAACAATTCTGTTTTCTGTACTAGAATTTGTTTTTCTAAAATATTGTGCACAAATTTCAAACACACCGAACATTTTTTTTAATATATGGTGAACATTTTCCAAAGCACACAGAACATTTTTTTAATATACGAATGAACATTTTTTCTCATGAAGTGTTTTTTAATAAATATATGTTTTACTTTTTTATAGTGTAGGGTGAACTATTTTTCATGTATGATTACCATTTCTTTTATACAAATTGAACTTTTCTAGTGGTGAATTATTTTAATTATACGATGAACATTTCTTTTATCCAAACTGATTTTTTTGGTAACCTTTTTAACATACAATGAACATTTTTTTGTGCATATGAACTTATTTAAATGTAGGTGAACTTTTTGGCTGGTTTTATTTTAATACAAAAATTGAAAAAAAAAAGTTTGCAAAGTAAGAATGAAAAGTGAAAAATAAAAGGTAGAAAAATATATAAATGAAAAGCAGGAAAAGGAAATATACATAAAAATAACAAAAAGGAAAAAGGGGAAATGATGAAAGATTAAAAAAACCGCTCAAAACTAGAAGAACCCGGCTAAAAGAAAAAATAACAAAGAACAACAGCCTGGAAGGTTCCTGAAACCGGCGGAGCTCGTAGGAACCTTCTGAAAACTACTTGCTCACGAAACGATGCTCCTTCCTGAATGGTTCGGCCCACTTTGGATCGCTATTTAGCAAGAAGTACCTTACTCCTCGCTATATGGTACTCTATATAGCATTTGGGTAGCCTAAGGGCCAGTTCTTTTGAGCCATGGCTTGTGCATAAGCTGCAGTTAAATTAAGCCCGTGAGAAGCTGCAGTGAGAATAAGCTCCCTTGGAATAAGCCATCCAATTCTTTTCCTATTTCATTTGTCTAGCTTATTTTCTGATAAACTAATGAAAAGTCCATGATATCCCTCATGGCATCGTTCTGTGCTTGGATTATTATTTTGGCCGCATGGGACAGGGGCCTCTTGTTCTGTTGGCTGAGCGGTGGCAGTTTTTTCGTAAATATAAGCAACGAAAAGGGCAAGAAGAAATACCGCTTCACTTTTTAAAGGGCTGCGCTCGGGAAGCTGCCCATCGTTGGCTTATCTCAAACGTGAAGGAAGGGGCTGCCGCTGGAAATTAAGCTAATGACAGCTAAACGAGTTCTTTTGGGCTTGAGCTTAATTTTCGCCATAAGCCTCTCATAAGCTTGAAAAAGAACTGAGCCTAAGTACAACCTCTGCAACGCTAACCTGTTGGGCATGGGCATTTTTAGTTATTGTTGGTACTCGACGATTTTAGTTGTTGCTGCACGAGATAAAAAAACGGAAAAAACACAGACAAGCCTACAACGGGTCAGATCCTGGCTTCTAGAGAGAGAAAAAAAAGCTTGTAAAAACAAGCATCATTTAAGCCTACACATGAGAGTTCCTTGCTTGTCAAAGCAAAATCTTAAAAAATCGAGCCTAGAGTTTTAGCCTTCCTACCCCTTGTTTCTGGGTGTTATTTGTCACGAAAAAACAAAACATTGGTGTAATTAGCATACAAAAAAAATATGTATATAAGGGATGTCAAAAATGAAAACAGAGAGACAACAAATCATGTCAACTAGTCCCTCTGTCTCATAATATAAGAGTGTTTTGACACTGCACTAGTGTCAAAAACGCTCTTATATTATGGGACGGAGGGAGTACTTGTTGTGTGATTCAGTCTGTAAGTGAGATACCCAGGTTTTTGTCTCTATCATGATTGTAAAATAATTTACTTTGAGTTCATCTTTTTGCCCCTCCTCCCCTCCCCCCTAACTCAGTTGCATGTCGAGGGTGGACTTACAACTGGATCAGAGTTCGGGAGGGGGGGAGGGGGCAAGTTGCATGTCCAGAGTGGACTTGTAACTGAGTCAGGGTTCGGGAGACAACTTGCATGTCGAGGGTGGACATGCAACTGGATCAGGGTTCGAGGGACGCAACTTGCATGTCGAGGGTGGACATGCAATTGGGTCGGGGGAAATTTGCATGTTGAGAGTTGATTTGCAACTGGGTCGGGGGGTCAGTGCACAATTTGCATGTTGATAGTGGACTTGCAACTCGGTAATGGTTCACGGGGAGGGGAAAGTTCCATGTTGATGGTGGACTTACAACGTGGTCAGGGTTCAAGGGATAAATTGCATGTCGAGGGTGGACATGCAGTGGGCCAGGGGGTTAATTGGAAAGTTGCATGTCAAGGGTGGACATGCAACTGGGTCCAAGTTTTGGGGCAAGTTGCATGTCGAGAGTGGCAATGCAATTTGGTCAGGGGGGTCAACGGGAAAGTTGCGTGTCAAGGGTGGACTTACAACTGGTTCAGAGGCAAGTTGTGTGTTGAGGGTGGACATGCAACTCGGTCGAGATTCAGTAGGCGAGTTGCATGTCAAGGGTAGACATGTAACTCGGTTGGGACAGGATCAGCTGTGTGTCGAGAGTGGACATCCAAGTAGGTCACACGAGTCGTATGTTGATAGTGGACATGCAACTAAGTCGGAAGGGCGAGTTGCATGTCGAGGGTGGACTTGCAACTGAGTCAGGGTTCGGGAGACAACTTGCATGTCGAGGGTGGACATGCAACTGGATCAGGGTTCGAGGGAGGCAACTTGCATGTCGAGGGTGGACATGCAACTGGGTCGAGGGAGGTCAATGGGAAATTTGCATGTTGAGAGTTGACTTGCAACTGGGTCGGGGGTCAGTGCACAGTTTGCATGTCGATAGTGGACTTGCAACTCGGTAATGGTTCGCGGGGAGGGGCAAGTTCCATGTTGATGGTGGACTTACAACGTGGTCAGGGTTCAAGGGATAAATTGCATGTCGAGGGTGGACATGCAAGTGGGTCAGGGGGTTAACTGGAAAGTTGCATGCCAAGGGTGGACATGCAACTGGGTCCAAGTTTGGGGGCAAGTTGCATGTCGAGAGTGGCAATGCAATTTGGTCAGGGGGGGGTCAACGGGCAAGTTGCGTGTCAAGGGTGGACTTACAACTGGTTCAGAGGCAAGTTGTGTGTCGAGGGTGGACATGCAACTCGGTCGAGATTCAGTAGGCGAGTTGCATGTCAAGGGTAGACATGTAACTCGGTTGGGACAGGATCAGTTGCGTGTTGAGAGTGGACATCCAAGTAGGTCACATGAGTCGTATGTTGATAGTGGACATGCAACTAAGTCGGAAGGGCGAGTTGCATGTCGAGGGTGGACATGCAACTAAGTTGGAAGGGCGAGTAGCGTGTCAAGAGTGGACATACAATTGAGTCAGGGTCGAGTGCCAAGTTGCGTGCCGCGGGTGGACACGTAACTTGCATGCTAACGGTGGACATGTAAACTAGGTCAGGAGGTAAGATGGATGTTGAGGGTTGACATGCAACTAGGTCAACACACATTGTGTGTCGTGGGTGGGCACTCAACTGGGTCGGGGTCAACACAAGTTTAGTGTCGAAGGTGGATATGGAAACTAGGTTTGTTGAGTTGTTATCGACAATGGACATGCAGTCAAGGTCGAGTGGCAAAATTTGTGCTTCTAGGGTGGACATGCAACTGTGTCGGGTTAAGTTTCAGGTCAAGGGTGAACATGCAACTAGGTCGGGACGAGGATGAGGGATGAGCATGCAACTGGGTCGGTTCAGTTTCGGGTCTAGGGTGGACATGCAACTGGGTGGGGCGTGTTTGCGTGTCGAGGGTGAGCATGCGATTGGGTGGAGGTGAGTTGTGAGTCGTGTGTGGAAATGCAAGTAGGTCAAAAACGTGAGTTGGGTGTCCAGAATGGACATGCAACTGGGCCAAGAGGTGAGTTGTGTGTAGAGGATGGACATAAACCTGGGTCAGTTGGCGAGTTGCATGCCAAGAGTGAACATGCAACTGGATCGAAAGGGCGAGTAGCGTGTCCATGATGTACATGTAACTAAGTCGAATGGGCGAGTTGCTTACAACATCTCCCTCAGAGCCAAACTAAATAAATAAATTATTAAATCATGACAACAGAAACGGTGCAGTAAAATGCGCACAACCTTCTAGAAGTACTATGATTCTACATGCGATTGATGGATTAGTCTTGCCTAACCTCAAGCTAGCTGCACTGCTACACCATTACCCGTGATACCCTCACCCCCCTCTCCCCTTCAAGAAGAAAAAGAATAAAACTAAACAACATAATAAAAAAATTGCACACAATATATACAGAAATTACTTTTTTCAATAATATGCAAGAATGAACATATAAAATGGAATTTTGCAAAAAAGATGTTTTCTAAGCATAATTAATTAGCGGAATGGTATTTCCCTTAAAGAATAAAATTAAATAAAATATTGAAAGGGAATCAAAATAATGGACATTTTTTAAGGTAAAATGAATTAGTGGCATTGATATTACCCGGCTCTGGCAAGGGAGGGGTGGTGACGGTGGTGCGCCTTCGGCTCGCAGTGCTTGTACTCGTCACTAGGTGGTCTACGATTTGGATGTAATTTTTATTATTTTTAGTGTTCATTGCATTGCTATGACTGAAAATGAATAGATCGAAAGTTTTCCCACAAAAGAGAGATATTACCCTTTAAGAAGAAAGAATAAACTAAAAGTTCAAAATAATGAAGTTTTCGAAGAAATGAAATAGTGGCATTGTTATTACCACAGAAACAAAAATAAATAATGAAAAAACTAACACACAATTTACACATAAATTTCAACTTTTATAATATATACAAATATGCATATACTAGTGAAATTTTTCCAAAAAAAGGTTTCCTAAGAAGGAAAGAATTTGTCGCATTCGTATTACCCTTAACAAAGAAAGTAAAAACACAAAAGAGCGAAATGATGAAGTTTTCTAAGAAAAAATGAATTAGCTCAATTGTTATCAGCCTTTACAAATCAATTAAGATAAAAAAGAAATATTGAGAAAAATTGCATACAATTTACACAGAAATTGCACTTTTTTATCACATGCAATTATAAGCATATAATAATGGAAATGTTGAAAAAACAAGAAGTTTCCTAAGGATTATTAACTTAGTGACATTTGTATTACCCTTCAAGAAGAAAGAAAATGAAATGAAATCTAAAAAAATCAAAATAATGAAATTTTCTAAGGAAGAATGAACTAATGGCATTGGTATTAACATTTGAGAAGCAATAGAATGGAAATAATCCAAGACAAACAATGACAATATTTGCATGCAGTTTACGCAGAAACTACACTTTTTATAATATGCAAGAATAAACATATAATAGTGAAATTTTTGCAAAAACAATTTTGTAAGAAGGAATGAAATAATAGCATTTGTATTACTCTTAAAGAACAGAGTAAAGTAACACTAAAAGAAAACTAAATCAAATTAATGATTTTTTTCTAACGAATATTGAATTTGTGGCATCCGTGTTACCATTTAAGAATATATAAATGAAAAAAAAAGAAGTTTTCTAACAAAGATGAGTTAGTGCATTAGTATTACCCTTCAAGAACAAAGAAAATAAAACATCTCTAAAATAAACAATTTAAAATTTTCACAAAATTTATGCTTTCCAAAATATGCAAAAATAAGCATATAATAATGGAATTTCTCGATTTCAAGTTTTAGTCAACTTACGCATAGCTAAAGTGATACGAAGGCACGGTTGCATCCTGTTATGCTCATTCCAATAACTAGATAATGCCTCGCACGCTGCTGCGGAATTTTTCAGTAATGAACTTATCAGAAAATAAAATTAGAATATATGAGAATAATAGTGCACCACATTCAATCTAGAGGTAAATGGAAGTGGATGCATGTTATATTGTCTTGTGACATTCAAGTTCAATTATTAACTAAATAAAAATAAATATTAATAATGTGGAGGGCTTCATGTGCTTGATGTTTTTGATGTGGAGGGCTTGCATGTGGTGGAAAATGAAAAGTGAAAAGTTGAATGGTTGCATGACACTTGATGATGTGGATGGCGTGCATTTGGTGAAAAGTGAAACATTGATTGGTTGCATGGGCTTGATGATGTGGATAAACTTGTATGTCCATTTAAAGGGAAGATGACATGCGTGAGGAATATATGATAAGGTGGATAAGCTGCATGTTAAGAAAAATAAGAAGGTGGGGATGAACTTATTAGGGTGTGGCTAGGTCTCAGTCGATTGATATTTAACCAAGTCTCAGTGAAGTCACATACTCCCTCCATTCCATAATGTAGTGCTCCTGCGTTTCCCGAGATCCAAATTTGACCGTAAAATTAACCAACGAGACCGACAACGGCGGGAGCAAAAATTATACCACTAAATTCGTATTTTTAATAGGAATTCAGTGATATTTTTTTTGCTCCCGCCGCGGTCGGTCTTATTGGTTAAATTTACAGTCAAACTTGAATCTTGGAAAGCGCAGGTGCACTACATTGTGGCATGGAGGAAGTAATATGCTAGAGAGAAAAGGGAAAACTGGAAAAAAAATCACAGATCTCAATGTAAGATCTCACGGATATAGCATCGACTGGGACTTATCAAGTCTCAAGACTTAGCGAGACTAAACTTATTAATAAGTATATAAGATAAGATTCAGCACTCAATACGGGTTGGTTGGAAAAGATGATCAAGTGTCAAGGACTCAATACTCGTTGCACGAACCAAATGCTATTTTAATTGCAAAGATAAAAGAACCAATGCTATTTTTAGAAAATCGCACTAATACATGCAACCGTGAACAGTCTGCGGTCTGCGACAGTAGCATCGTTTGCTGAAGAACAGGAAAAAAAATTATGGGCAGCAGTCCAAGGTTAGGAGGAAATCACTCACCACTTGGCAAAAATGGACATGAGCTATGAGGCAACTCCCTTTCGCTCCTCACGTTCATCCACCATATTCGCGTACGTCCTCCAATATTCAAAGTAGACATAGCCTTCTCCTGAACAAGTTAATCCTCCCCTTGACCTCGGAGCGCCCAATAATCCTCGACGCCGGCGCGCGATGGCAAGGACGCCGGCCTCGGACGACGACGACGATGGCCCGCCCACCTACACCGTGGCACGCGGGACTCGCCGTGACCCCCGGCTCAAGGACCTCGGCATCTCCTGCATGCTCAACACGGAGGTGGCCGCGCTCCTCGCCGTCATCCGCCGTCGCCCGGACCCCTACGCTTACCTCCCTCCGGCGGTCGCCGCTGCGGAAGAGGCCGTGTTCGCAGGCCTCATCCAGTCCCTCAAGAGCCTCCGTGCCCTCCTCTTCCAGCCCCGCCACGGCGCGTGGCGCTGCTCCGACCCGTCCATGTACCTGTCGCCGTTCCTCGACGTCGTGCAGAGCGAGGAGGTCCCGCCGGCGGCCACCGGCGTCGCCCTGTCGTCCGTGCTGAAGATCCTGCGGATCGACGTGTTCGACGAGTGCTCGCCGGGCGCCCGGGACGCGATACAGGCCATCCTGACCGCGGTCACCAACTGCCGCATAGAGCGCATCGCGGACGCCGGCGCCGAGGAGGCCGTGCTCCTGCGCGTGCTGCAGGTGCTCGCCGCGCTTCTCCGCGCCCGCGCCGCGCCTCTCCTTTCGGACAGCGCCGTGTGCACCGCAGTCAACACGTGCTTCCAGGTGGTGCAGCACGCGGCCAGCAGCCGCGGCAGCGAGCTCCTGCAGCGCACGGCTCGACACTGCATGCACGAGATCCTGCAGGCCGTCTTCGCCCGCCTGCCGGACATCCGCGAGGATGCTGAGGACGACATGTCCGTCACCTCCGCGGCAGGCTTCGGCGCGCGGTGCATGGTTGATGTCTTCAACTTCCTCTGCTCGCTGCTCCTCAATGCCCCCGACATGGTGATGACGCCCGAGGGGCACGGCGCGTTCACCTCCGAGGAGGACGTGCAGCTCTTCGCCCTGGTGCTGCTCAACTCGGCCGTGGAGCTCGGCGGCGAGGCCATCGGCAAGCATCCCAAGCTCTTGCGCCTCATCCAGGATGATCTTTTCTACCACTTGATCTACTACGCCACGGAGTGCAGCCCTCTGGTCCTCTCAATGATCTGCAGCACAGTTCTCAACCTGTACAACTTCTTGCGCAGGTATGCTATGCACCCTTAATTATGTCATCCGAGTCTGTTGTCGCTCCTGTTTTGAATGGCATCTTGTTCCAGGTTCCTCAAGCTCCAGCTGGAAGCGTTCTTCATGTACGTGATACTTCGAGTTGGCGGCGGTGCGAGCGGGCTGCAGCTGCAGGAGGTGGCGATCGAGGGGCTCATCAGCTTTTGCCGGCAGCCAACGTTCGTGATCGAGATGTACGTCAACTATGACTGCGACCCGCTGATGCGCAATGTCTACGAGGAGGTGGGCAAGCTGCTGTGCAAGGCGGCGTACCCGCTGTCGAACCCGATGACGACCGTTCAGCTCCAGGCGTTCGAGGGCCTCGTCAACATGATCACCACCATCGCCGACAACGTGGAGGTCGAGAAGGCCCCGGACCAGGAGGCGTACAACGTGGAGATCTCCGAGTACCGGTTGTTCTGGTTGGAGCGGTGGGACTCGAGCGACGACCATGGCCACGAGACCTGGGTGGACTTCGTCCGCAAGCGCAAGCTCAAGAAGAAGAAGGTGGCCATCGCCGCCAACCACTACAACCGCGACGAGAAGAAGGGCGTCGAGTTCCTCAAGCTCTGCCACCTGGTGCCCACTCCGCCGGACGCCAAGAGCATGGCCTACTTCCTGCGCTACTCGCCGGGCCTCGACAAGGTCAAGATCGGGGAGTTCCTGGGCGACCCGGACGAGTTCAACCTCAAAGTGCTCAAGGAGTTCACCGACACCTTTGACTTCACCGGCTCCATCCTCGACACCGCGCTCCGCACCTACCTGGAGACGTTCCGGCTGCCGGGAGAGTCGCAGAAGATACAGCGCGTTCTGGAGCACTTCTCGGAGCGCTTCTACGAGCAGCAAACGCAGGAGGTGTTCGCGACAAAGGACGCGGCCTTCATCCTCTGCTACTCCGTCATCATGCTCAACACCGACCTGCACAACCCCCAGGTGAAGAAGAAAATGTCAGAGGATGACTTCATCAGGAACAACCGCGCCATCAACTCCGGCAAGGACCTTCCCAGGGAGTACCTGTCCGAGCTCTTCCACTCCATTGCGGTGAACGCCATCACCATGTTCAGCCAGGGCGCCACCAACGTGGAGATGACCACCAGCCGGTGGGCAGACATCGTGAAGCGGTCGCGCTCCATCGAGCCCTTCACGCCCTGCGACTTCAAGCACAAGCTCAGCCGTGAGGTGTTCATTGCTGTCTCCGGGCCGGCCGTCGCGACATTTGCCGCCATATTCGACTACACGGATGACGAGGAGATCCTGAACCAGTGCGTGGAGGGGTTGATCTCCGTGGCACGCATTGCACGCTACGGGCTGGAGGACGTGCTTGACGAGCTCCTCTGCTGCCTCTGCAAGTTCACGACGCTGCTGAATCCCTACGCCACCACGGAGGAGACCATCTTCACTTTCAGCAATGAGCTCAAGCCGAGGATGGCAACGCTGGCTCTCTTCACCATCGCCAACAGGTTCGGCGAGTCGGTGCGAGGCGCTTGGAAGAACATCGTCGACTGCCTGCTCAAGCTCAAGCGGCTCAGGCTGTTACCCCAGTCGATGGTGGAACAGGACGGCAGCGTGTCCAGTCGTTTAGGCCCTCGCCCCAAGTCAGATTCAGCCGCCATTTTCCCCTCGTCGCACCGTGGCGCCGGGACAAGCCGGCACGTGTCCGGCATGATCGGGCGGTTCTCGCAGTTCCTGTCTCTCGACGGCTGTGGCGAGTCGCTGCTCTGCGTCGGCAACGAGTTCGAGAACAACCTCAAGATCATCCAGCAATGCCAGATCGGCAGCATGTTCACGGAGAGCGGGAAGCTGCCTGACGAGTCGCTGCAGAACCTTGGGCGGGCGCTCATCTTTGCGGCCGGTGGCAAGGGCCAGAAATTCAGCACCCCGATCGAGGAAGAGGAGACCGTGGGCTTCTGTTGGGATCTCATCTTGCTCGTCTCCCTGGCCAACCTTCAGCGCTTCGCCTCCTTCTGGCAGCACATGCACGACTGCTTCACGGCCGTGTCCATGCTGCCGCTCTTCTCGCCGTGCCCTTTCGCCGAGAAGGCCATCGTTGTGCTCTTCAAGGTCGCCGTGAAGCTGCTCCCGGGACAGGCCACCCCCGACCGCCTCGCTGAGGAGCTCATCTGCAAGTCCATCAACCTCATGTGGAAGCTTGACAAGGAGATCCTCGACACGTGTTGCGAGGGCATCTCCGAGTGCATCGTGAAGCTCATCATGGAGCACGCCGGGAGCGTGCAGACGCCGCTCGGGTGGAAGACGCTGCTGCATCTGCTGTCGGTCACCGGCCGCCACCCGGAGACCTTCGACCAGTCCGTCGCCGCCATGATCAAGCTGATGAGCGACGGGGCGCACATCTCGCGGTTCAACTACGCGGCCTGCATCGAGGCGGCCTTCGGTTTCGCCGCGCTCAAGATCAGCCCCCTCGAGATTAGCACCAAGATCCTCGAGCTGATGGCCGAGTCCGTCAACTGGCTCGTGCAGTGGCACAAGTCTGGCTACTCTGACCCGGGGAGCAGCAGCAGCAACAGCTCGTCGTCGGTGGAGGACGCGTCGCGCATGGGCAACCTGGCGACCAACATGTTCATCAAGCTGGCGGAGACGCTGCGCAAGACGAGCCTGGTGCGGCGGGAGGAGATCCGCAACCAGGCCGTGACGGACCTCGGCCGGAGCTTCTCGCTGGCCGCCGCGGGGGACCTGGACTTCGGCCCTGCGGGCTGCCTGGCGTGCTTTAACCTCGTCATCTTCGCCATGGTGGACGACCTGCACGAGAAGACTCTCGAGTACTCCCGGCGAGAGGGCGCGGAGCGCGAGACGCGGAGCATGGAGGGCACGCTCGCCGCGGCGACAGAGCTGCTGGCCGACGTCTTCGTGCTGTTCCTGGGGACGCTGGCGCAGGGGCCGGGCTTCCGGACGTTCTGGCTCGGCGTGCTGCGTCGGATGGACACGTGCATCAAGTCCGACCTGGCGGCCGGCGGCGGCGCCGGCGTGATGCAGGAGCTGGTGCCTCGGATGCTCAAGAGGATGATCGTCGAGATGAAGAACAAGGAGGTGCTGGTGCAGAGAGAAGGAGATGAGCTCTGGGAGATCACCTACATCCAGATCCAGTGGATTGCACCTGCCGTCAAGGAAGAGCTGTTCCCCGAGTAGTTAACTACCTACTAGTTCACCTCACAGAATAATGTTCCAACTTTGAAAGAACAGGAAAATTAGATTCATACTGTACTTTTGTAGGGCTGAATTACCTGTTAGCTTTGTCGTGTGTAGTTTCCAGTTTGACGGCTTATCTGCGTCTGCCCATTTTCTGGTGCCAACTTACCATGCCACAAGCTTGAACAATGATCGTTCGGGGATAATAAGCTTTACAAAGAGTGTGCAATTTGCACCAACTTTAAATCAGAGAAAATAATAATAAGGCAGTTAATTACTCAATTCCACAAGCTTTACAAAGAATATGTGCAATTTGCACCAACTTCAAATCAGAGAAAATAATAAGCGAGACAACAAGGAATCAAAGACTTGAAAGAACAAAGAATGACTCAAACTGGGCAAGTACAGCTGCAAACTAGCACTAAAATTAGCCAAGCTTATATTGGTCAAATCACATGTTATTGATCCATATTAATTTTCATCCACGTGGTCATCCCTAAGTGGGGAAAATACAACAATTACGTAATCACTGATATTTTGTTCAGCTTCACACGAGTGATACAAAAGATAATTATACAACAAACTACACGGGATGTCAACAGATTGAGTTAAACTCGGATATATGACAATCCTAATATCTAACATTACCAATCGTAATTAAGGCTACCGGATCCAACTATTGACATGAAATCCCCATTTTGTGTCTGAAACACCTTGTGGATCCAACTATTGACATGATATCCCAGCTTTGTTCCTGCATCGCCGAGATTAAACAAGTCATCTTCCATGTTCAAGTTCTGGACTGTTTAAATTCTACAGGATAGAAACCAACATTCTATTAATCTGGATAAAACAATGTGATTAAACCACGTGTGCAAAAAGGTAAGGACCTTTCACCTGTTAAAAACAAAAATATGGACATGGCATATTATTGATAATATTATGACAATGATGTGGGATTTTCACTGCAACAGGGACTTCCATGAATTATTTGGTCAACATCCAACATCCAGAAGTTAGTAATAGTACTCCAACTTGTTGTATTAATGGTACTCACCAAAAGTTAGGAATTATAATCGACTACTTGTACATATGTTACAAAAGGGTGTGGTAATAATTGATAGTTGCAGTTCATGACACCAACTAAAAGCTACTCACAGGGTTGCATTCAAACATGTCAATCATAACCACACAAAGCAACAAGCTCCAAGGCTCCATGCAAAGTTGGAACTTCTAGTTTCCAAGTGACTCCCACATCACCAAGGATTTATTAGCACCAACCAAAGATAGAGGTAAACTAAGTATCAAACATAAAGGAACAGTATTTCAACGTGCATACTGAAGTAGCACCCCGACAGAAAAAACTGTATTGAAGAGTGAAACTAAATAAATCGCTAGATAACAGAGTATAGCTCAAATTTCGGATACGCGTGTACTGCTTAGAAAATTTCTAATTTTGTGGTAACTTGTAACAAACACACTCAGTCTTTTCCATTTAAAGTATGGAAACAAATAACCAGCTTGCGAAGAGGATTATCCGTCTTCCCGTCATTTGACAAAAACTGAGGTGACACACTTCTCAAGAAGATACTATCTCGAGTACGTATCGTAGTGAAGTATAAACAAATGACAGCCTTCATGCTGGTGCTCCAAGATGCAATAACATATATTGTGATTTTTTTTCGAACTTCATTTTCTTCACGAATACGGTTGTAAAGGGAAAGTGCATATTTGGGTAACATTAGGGCCGTAAATCAAGCTCAACGAGTGCCATCTAGGCATAGATAGAGGCCATAAGATTCAGAGCGTGCAAAAGAAGGCCGACAACATATGCATATCGAATCTTTCATAGTCGAAAGCCGCAAACGCAAGTCAACATGTGACCTAGAAATTCCAATAGTATAATATCTTTCCTATATCTTAAATGAAGTCCTGGTGGTGGTGCACGATAGTTGGTGGGCTCTGGCTTGTTGAGGTCGCCTTGCGGTTGGGCAGCGGCGTGTGGGCCATGGCAGTTGTTGGCATGGTTGGCGGCAGCGGCGTGCGTCTTTGATGGTGATGGTGTGGGGGTGCCAGAGCCTTGGGTCAAAACACAGCTCCACCTTGCTTGCCATCGACAATGAAAGCGCCCATGGGCGTCGTTCCCCTCCTTGGAGGCGTCGTTATGGGTGCTCTGGCTCATCTCCCGCCATCAAGGGTTTAGTTTCTGCGAGCAAAAGCTCAAGTTCCAGGTTTTTGCTGGAGCGGGCGACTGTGGTGTCCTAATCGCTTCCTCCTTGGAGGCGCCTCTCAGGAGGCCATGGCCTAGCCAGATGAGCTTTTGCTGTGCTGAGCTGTGCTGACAGCATTCGGTCGCATGGGTGACTAAGCCATTGGCTCGGTTGGTGTGCGGCCTTGGCTCCGGATTTCGTCATCTAGTGAAGGGTGCCGACGCTGGTCCCTTAGGTGGCAGAGCTGTCTGCTGGCTTGGTGGGCGGCCTCATAGCCCATGTGAAAGTAGGAGTGGTGGCTCCAGATTTTCATCTTCATGGGAAGGCTGCCGGCTTTGGTCACTTGGGTGACAGTGTCGTGGGCCGGCCGGGTGCCCGACCTCGGGGCTGGCGTGTGTTGCTTAGGGTCATAAGTTGGAGCGGCGGCTCCAGATATGGTTGCGGTGTTTTAGGGTGTCTTCTCTGGTTACTAGTGTGTGCCCTTGAGGCTGATGTGGATGCCAGAGCGGCGGCTCAGGAATCTGCCGTTGCGTTGTAGGGTGTCGCTCTGGTCACTTGGGTGGCAGAGGCGCTGGCTCGTTTGGTGTGGAGCCTCGGAGCTGGTGTGTGCGCGTCTCGCAAATGTATCGGTTTTTGGCCAGATTTCCTTATTAACTGGTCAATTTTTTTCTTAATGAAAAGGCAGAGCTCTCGCCGGCTTCTTGAAAAATATCTCAAATAGAATTTTGAATAACTCGATGGTACCAACACAGATTTAACCTAGCATATATCTCCAACAACTCATAGCTGGTCTCATTCTCCTATAACAATGTAGGCAGAGCTCTTGCCGGTTGCTCGAAAAATATCTCAAATAAATTTTTGAATAACCCGATGGTAGCAACACAGATCTAACCTAGCATATCCTATATACCTAAGAGGATTCATCCCCACTATCTTATTTATCTTGACATGCAACCTAGCCACATCATCATGTAGGTCCATCAAATAGTGCATCACCACTAACTCAATTATCTTAACATGCAACTATGCCAACTCACCATGCCACCATGCATGTTCCACTAGATTTAATTCTCTCAACATGCAACTATGCCAACTCACCATGTCATTATGCATGAAAGAACTCACATTAACATGCACCATGCATGCTACTCATATTCAATAAATATTCTACAAATATAATAATAAAGTGTATGTACTTTAGTTTCTATTCTCATATTGCTAATACAAATACTAAAGTTTCATACTGCCAAATCTTATAGAAATAAGTGCATCCAATTCCTGCAGCAACGTGCGGGGTATCATCGCTGATCTCATTCTCCTATAACAATGTAGGCAATTTTAAGGCAAGGTTTGGTACTTAGACATATTTCATTATAATTACCATAGTCATTGGCTGCTGTTGGTGTCATCTAAATCATCAATACACTAAGGCAATTAGATGTGCCTTCTCAAAGGATTTCATTTTCCTTGCACGGACCTAACATCAACCACATTATAATTCTCCTAGCATGCTCCTTCTAATATATGTGGATACAGATTATACCTCAAACAAAATTTCGAACAAACCATAAATGCAAGACCCTACAAAATAATCAAAGGTGTCATATCAAGGCTCAACCGCTCAGGATGCTAACATGGGTGTATAACTAATAGACCTATCAAGTACAGCTGGTCACATCTATTTTACTTTCTTGAATGATGTGTTGAGTTCTCTATATGAAATTAAAGATAGGCACCCACCATGATATAAGCATGAGGAATGCAACATAATCTAAATACAATGCTATGGAACATGATTTGGCCCACAATTTGTCATCTTGGATGAAATGAACCAACCTCATTTGCTGAACTCGTACGTGCTGGGCTAAGGAGAAGCATCCAAAGGACCATTGTTCTGCTCCTCAACACCATTGTAATCCTCTAATCTATTGTTAACAGCACCCTCCTTTGCATCCTCCTCCTCAAGACTCGCTATCTCCATTTGTGCCTTCTCCAAAATCTCTCTCCGCCTCACCTCAAGGTCCCTTTGCATATCCTTCCGCATACGATTCAACTCCGCCATGTGCTGCCTCCTGCTACTCTCCACCCTCTCATAAACCTCCCTAAGCCTATGAATTGCCTCTGTGAGAATCGCAAATTCCTCCCCCTGTACTGCGCCAGTCTCGTATGTCTGTTTTTCCCTCAATTGCGCATCTGGCACTGAATTCCCTGGTACCACTTTGCTACATCCAGCGAGCACAAGCTCCCCGACGTCTACACCCCATGAACGGCGTGGCACTGGATGCGTGTCACGGCGCCGCGTCACGAGAGGAGTTAGTGGCGGCAGTAGCGGCGGCGGCGTCGGTGGGCACATGAGGGACAGCATCTTGTCGAAGTATACCCATTTGGAGGGCGAGGGGTTGCTGGAGCGGTGGGCAGCCAGGCGGGACCTCTCCTTCTCCTTCCGAAACATCTTCCTGAGGGTGTCGATGCGGTTGCGGCACTGCGACTCGGAGAAGTATCCCGTGGGGCGGGAGGCAGCGGCGGCTACGATGCGGGAGACCTCGAGCCACTCGTCGGCGCTGAGGCTGCGGCGGCCGTCGCAGGCGAAGCGTTCGCCCCAGGCGTCAAGGAGCGCGAAGGTGGAGTCCTCCGTCCACTCAGGCGTCGTGCGCGGGGCCGGGGCTGAGGGCGCAGAGCGCGGAGCGAACTCGAAGCCGAGCGCATAGCGGTCGGTGCGGCGACGCTTGGAGCGCGGCGAGGGGGAGGCACCGGAGGAGGAGGGCGAGGCAGACGGGGAAGCGGCGGCGGCGTCGTGGTCCATGTGCTGAGCTAGGGTTTGGGCTGGAGCTGTTCGGCGATGTGGATTGGCCGGAACGATTGCGAGTCCGGCGAGGTTAGAATTTGGGAGTAGTGCGATTTTTACGCAGACATCGCCCACTAGTACTTCAACGGAAAATCTTGTGCCCGTCAGATTGGAGATTGTGCGGGCAAGATCGCGAGGAAGGAAATCCTTTTTTGTAAAGGGCGCTGGTAGCTGTCGGTCGACCGGTCCAAATTTCCGCCACATGGTCATTTGATTCTTGTCCCGTCAATCCTTCACCTTTCATACATGTGCATTGTGGGTCAATGAAGTCACCGGCAGCCCCATCGGCCACCGCCACCGTTGCAGCTCATAGTTCGCCTTCATTGCTCACCGCTCTCATTGCAACTCGTAGCTCGCTGCACTCGTTGCAATAGCAATTGTCCGTCCTGACGTAGCAGTTGGTCGCCCTCGTCGTCGGTTGTGGCTCGCCGTCAAGTCAACACACTCGATTGTGACACTTGGAGGACTAATCACGCACAGCATGCCCGACTCCAGGCATCGTTGCTGTAGTACCACACACTCCCCCTTGCAACCATGTCGGTCGTCTCGCAGCCATGGTCGTAGCATACACATAGCCAGCTCCAGCATCCTCAGGTTGTGTTTGCAACATCGCTTTCAACGGGTTCCAGTATCTCCAACTCCACTGATGGTGTGTCCTATGTAGGGGGATGCTAACCACGTCGGCTCCTAGAGGTGGGCTGGGTCGAGGACCCCCAAACAACCAACCAATGGGCCACATTCGCCAAGCCCCATGGCGTATTCAAGATGGAATCTTCCGAAGACTTGATGCATACTCCAAGGCACAAATACAATCTTCGACAAGTGTCTATAAAAGTTGAGGGGTTTAGACCGTTGAGGCAAACTCATTCACTTACGATCTCAAGGTAGATCAACCTATACTCTGTCCCCCATCCATAATCAATACAAGAAATTAGGACATAGGGTTTACCTCTTCGAGAAGGCCTGAATCTGGGTAAATAGCGCGTCTCCTCTCTGTCTTGTTACCATCGGCCAAGGCTACCAGCTCGGAACCCCCTACCAAAGATTTGCTGGATTCGACTCCGGCATTGGTGGCCCATGCAGGTGATGAGTGATATTTTTACACTCATCTACCCTTTCTTTAAACCAAGATACTTCATTAAAACCGATGTCGGTGTCAAAACCGGCGGATCTCGGGTAGGGGGTCCCAAACTGTGCGTCTAGGCGGATGGTAACAGGAGACAAGGGACACGATATTTTTACCCAGGTTCGGGCCCTCTCGATGGAGGTCAAACCCTACTCCTGCTTGATTAATATTGATGATATGGGTAGTACAAGAGTAGATCTACCACGAGATCAGAGAGGCTAAACCCTATAAGCTAGCCTATGGTATGATTGTTGTTCGTCCTACGGACTAAAACCCTCCGGTTTATATAGGCACCGAAGAGGGTTAGGGTTACACAGAGTCGGTTATAATGGTAAGAGATCTTCATATCCGTATCGCCAAGCTTACCTTCCACGCCAAGGAAAGTCCCATCCGGACACGGGACGAAGTCTTCAATCTTGTATCTTCATAGTCCAGGAGTCCGGCCAATGGTCATAGTCCGGCTATCCGGACACCCCCTAATCCGGGACTCCCTCAGTAGCCCCTGAACCAGGCTTCAATGACGACGAGTCCGGCGTGCATATTGTCTTCGGCATTGCAAGGCGGGTTCCTCCTCCGAATAATCCATAGAAGATTTTGAACACAAGGATAGTGTCCGGCTCTGCAAAGTAAGTTCCACATACCACCGTAGAGAGAATAATATTTACACAAACTCAATCTGCTGACGTATTCCGTGGCGTGACATCACACCATGGCCAAGCCTTTATTCGAATCGTTTTTACTGTCCTACCTCAGCGCGTTTAGCGAGGTGGTTTCCTTGGCACGTCTTGTCGAAGCAGAGATCATGTCCCCTGATTTTGGGATTCTCATCAATACGGGCGTGGGTAACCCAACCGCGCCATCAATTACGGCGCTTGAGAGATAAGCGAGTTTTACTAGGCTGGTGGGGACGCATAGCTTCGTCCGTACATATAAGGGGATAAGGATCCACTTTTTCACACACGCCTTCTTCCTCCTTTGCTCATACATTTCCGCGCACTCGACCTCCAGCGCCCAAGTCCGCACATCTCGCCTCAACCTTCCCCAGCCATGTCCGGAGGGGGAGGCAAGTGGATGGTATCCTTCATCATGGAGGGGCACATCAAAAAGCCGCGGAAGGCCGGATACTTGTCCAGCGACATCGGCATCGGCTCCCCGACAAGGGGCAACTTATCCCCACCCCCAGGCCCCATGAGAGGGTGGTGTTCCTCACCCACTTCCTCCGCGGACTAGGTTTTCCACTTCACCCATTTGTCCGGGGGCTCATGTTCTACTACGGCCTGGATTTCCACGATCTGGCCCTGAATTTCATCCTCAACATCTCGGCGTTCATCGTCGTGTGCGAGGCCTTCCTCTACATCCAGCCCCACTTCGGCTTATGGCTGAAGACCTTCAATGTCAAGCCTAAGGTAGTGGGCGGCCGCCAGGCAGAGTGCGGAGGTGCCATGATGGGCAGGATGCCCAACGTCTTATGGCTCGAGGGCTCCTTCGTGGAGACCATAAAGGGGTGGCAATCAGGGTGGTTCTATATCACCGAGCCGCGTGACCCTAAATGGGCAGCGGCCCCCGAATTCCGATCTGGCTTCCCTACACGGCTCACCTCTTGGAAAGAGATGGGCCTGACATGGGGTAATTCGGAAGAGCTGACCGGACTCCAAACCTGCGTCCAGAACTTGGTGAACAAGAAGCTCAAGCTTGTCAACGTAGTCCAGGTCATGCTCATCCGCCGGATCCTCCCGTGCCAACAACGAGCCTTCAACTTGTGGGAGTTTGATCCGGCACAACACCAAACCTTGAGCAAGCTCTTCGACACTACGTACGGAGATGCCTGGAAGGTGCTGTTCAAGGGCGCCAAGGCTCCCGCATCCGCTACCGAAGATCACGGATTCAGCTCGCAGCGTCAAGCCAACGAGGTAAGCTATTTTACCCTTTACAAGACACTTGTTTTTCATAGTTTGACTCTATGCGGGATCTAAACTCCCTTACCTTTGACAGGCCTGGCAGAAGACGTCCGGGCAGGTTAACTATCTGGCTCCCTTGCCAGAAGACCCAGCGGACGCCCGATTGACGGGGCTGCTGGTTCCGGCACCTCACGTGGTGCCGGAGAAGAAGGCCAAGAAGAAGGCCACAGGAACTCGAAGGAGTTCCCGGCGCCAGGTGTTGTCGGACTCATCGTCCGATGACTCCGAGGCGGACTCCTCCCGCGAAGACGACGAGGAGGAAAAAGCGGCCTCTCCCCCAGCGAGGGAAGAGAAGAAAAGGAAGGCCGCCCCAACTGGGGAGGCCGGAGGGTCCAAGAAGGGAAGGACCCTTCCTCCGGACTACTCCACCAACACCGATGACGACAAAGAGGAGTGGCCACCGAGGGCTAAGCCCCTGGCGACATCGTGAGTGTCCGGATACCAGAACAACTCATGGCGTTTCATTTGTCGTATAGACTCTCCTAACGCCGAATATAACCCTGCAGCCCGCCCAAGGATGGGCCCGACGTTTCAACGAGCGGCTCCCTGGCTTCGTCGGACGTGAATAGCACTTCACTTCCGGCTGCCTCCTCTCCTCGCGCTGCGGATGACGCCGAGGTGGGGTCCCAAAACGGGCCCAACCAGGAGGAGGAGGTCTAGGAGACGCCGCAAGGCAACCTCCCGGTCTCCAGGCACAAGGGGGATCAAACCCCAAAGGGCTCTAAGTCCGGCCCTGGGCCGGACTCCGTACCGGAACCTTCAGTGGTTCCGGAGTCCGGCAGGCGGCCCCTTCGTAAGAAGGGCGAGATTGCGACACCGGTGACCTCCGTCCAACCGGAGGCACCAGATAATTTGCTGGGCGCTTAACGACGCCTCCATCGACGAGGAGCACCGCACTGTTATGAGTGTGATGATCCAAAAAGTTCAGTCCGCCAAGAGCGGGCTGACTGAAGCCTGTGCCAGCCTTCTAATAGGCTTTAAGGTATGTATTTAAGATATGTAAAAATATTACCGCATAGATAGTAGCCCCTGATGCTCAGTTTGGTGTTCGGAAGGAAAAGCCAGTGAGGATCTAAAAAGATGTACGCAGGAGTCTAACATAAGTATGTCAATATGGGGAATGCAGGTTGCGCTGCTGACCTGTGCTGCACTGACTGCGGAGGTCAATGCATTGAAGCAGAGCCTCAAGCGGTCCGAGAACAAGTTCGGCCTTGCCAAAAAGCAGCTCAAGGACAAGGAAGGTAAGTAATACCTTATGGAAGTATATGAAAGATGTGGTTGCAAAAAATAATAGGAATAACGTGAGAATTGCAGGGGCCACGAATGAGGTGGCGACCCTGAAGGAAGCGGTGTCCAAGGCCGAAAGCAATGCGGCCGCGGAGCGCACCGAGCGAGAGAAGCAGGAGGCGCGGGTGGCGGAGGTGCGGCAAGAGCTCTAGGCTCTCATGGAAAAACACGAGGGTTTGGAGCGTGACTCAAAGACTCGAGAGTCCGAGCTCTCCTCGGCTCTTGAGAGCGCCAAAGCCGCTAAGGACGAAGCCCAAAAAGCCCTCCAGGAAATTGAGGCAATGAAGAAGATAGCGGCGGGTAAGGCATTCTTCATGCAGAGCAAGCACGTGAAAGTGAATTACTTGTTACTTACCCGAATCCGGAGCTCTCCAGGAGCATTCGCAGATCTGCCCTGCAGTGTGTCCGACGCTGCCGGATTCTACCGGGCCGAGGAGGGGAGCTCGACGGAGAAGGTGTTCTGGTCTCAGTATGCTGAGGCCGGACACCCGGTGCCCTTGAGCGACCAGCTGAAGCAGCTGGTCGAGCTCCATAAGGTGGCCGAACAGGCCATGAAGGGCCTCATAGTTTGGCTGTGGCCTGAGGAAGCCATGCCTGGGAGCTACTTCGGGCTGGTGAGGAGGCTGGTGGACGCCTGTCCATGGATTGAAGTCGTCAAGCGCTCCGTTTGTATCGAAGGTGCCCGTAGGGCCCTTGCCCATGCTAAAGTACACTGGGGCAAGATGGACGCTGAGAAGCTTGTGACGGACGCTCCACCGCTAGGCAGGGAGTATCGCAAGCCCGAGATGTATTATGAGGGCATCCTGAAGGGTGCCCGCCTTATAGCGGGTGAATGCTCCAAAGATGTAATTTTTGAGTAAACTCGCATTTGTTATCCTGTACTCTTGAAAACTTGTTCATATGCGCTAAGCAACGCTTGTGAATTTAAAATATTACCTTCTGTGCGACCGTTTATTAAATTTGAGAGATGGCAAGTCGTTAGCTTGTGCCCCCATGCCACGAGTGCTGGGGTGTTCGGGATAAACTTGAGCGCTCTTTTTCCCATTCTTGAGTCCTTCGAGGGAGGCGCTCAACGCAACGAACAAGGCAACCAGACTATAATGCTTGAACACTCTCACTTAGCCATAGAATTCTATAATTTTAAATTTCGGTGAAGCCCCTAGTATTCGGAAGACTGAATTCGGGGCGCTATCCACGCCTAGGCCGGACAAAGCCGACTCCTCACTCTAAGCGACATAAGTCTTTAGGGACTTGAAAACCTCTCGAATAGCGACCAGCTCTCGCCCTATCATGACGGTCAGTTTTAGCTTTCTCCACTGAGGTGCTTAACGCAGCTCAACCGGAGCACAATCGCAGTGGTTTTCCCAGCGCTACCTTAGCCGATATAACAGAACGTAAGGTACCAAAACATGGGAGCCAGGCAAACCCAACTATTGACCCATGACATGATTCAGAGCCGATGCATATAATGCTATAAGTTCGGGGTGCCGCACTTGTGAAAGTGTTCAGACTTATCACACCATATTTTGGGGTACTTAAGCCCCTGGTGTATTTGGCCGTACCAAAGCGTATGGATGCAACATGTCATAAGTGAATATATATAGATAAAAAAAGGAATGCAATAATAGGCAAAAGCTATGCATTGTTTATTCAAAAATGCTGCGGTAAAAGCAGAATGATACAAATAGTGCGATAAGCAAGGGACGGGACTATTTGACATGTCCCCCTCCAGAAGCGAGCTGCGGGATGATATGTAAAACAAGTATACTGCTCATTATAGAGACCACATGGACACTCGACGTAGCTTTCTGCTTCCCTGGCCGTTGCATCGTGTGTTCGGCGATTCTACTGCCGGACAGGGCTTCTTGGGAAAGGAGTCCTGAAAGTAAGAGAAAAAAAGAATGACACAATTGGGAGCCCCTGGTGCGGTTGAGCTGCATTCTGGCCTGCCGTGGTCGTGCCCCTCCCCCTATGCCCATGGTATTTCCAGAGCGTAATTATGTACGCGTAGTACTGGTTTCGCAATTTAGCGAGGGCTGGGGTTGGGGCCGCATTGCTACGCATGCTCGGGACGTGCCAGGCAGTCTTATTGTAGGTTACTCCGGGCGCGCTTGACGGTGTCCGAACGTTTAATAGCCGGACTCGAGAATTGCCTTGAGAGGCTGCTTTGTATTTTCGCCGCGAGGGCCGCCGTATGCTCCTCCATTCAAAGAGAGCGTTCGGTGTTTCCGTTGATCGTAATGACTCCTCGAGGGCCTACATCTTGAGCTTGAGGTATGCGTAGTGCGGCACCGCATTGAACTTTGCAAATGCGGTTCGTCCGAGCAGTGCGTGATAGCCGCTGCGGAACGGGATTATGTCGAAGATTAACTCCTCGCTTCAGAAGTTATCCGGGGATCCGAAGACCACTTCAAGTGTAACTGAGCCTGTACAGTTGGCCTCTACACCTGGTGACGCCTTTAAAGGTTGTCTTTGTAGGTTTAATCCTTGATGGATCTATGCCCATTTTGCACACTGTATCCTGATAAAGCAGGTTCAGGCTGCTGCCACCGTCCATCAGGACTCTAGTGAGGTGAAATCCGTCAACGATTGGGTCTAGAACCAATGCGGCGAATCCGCCATGACGGATGCTAGTGTGGTGGTTCCTTCGATCAAAAGTGATGGGGCAAGAGGACCACGGGTTGAACTTTGGGGCGACTGGCTCCATCGCATATACGTCCCTTAGTGCACGCTTCTGCTCCCTTTTGGGTATGTGGGTTGCGTATATCATGTTCACCGTCCGCACTTGTAGGGGGAAGCCCTTCTGTCCTCTATTGTTCGGCGGCCTGGGCTCCTCCTCGTCGTCGCTATGCAGCCCCTTGTCATTGTGTTCGGCATTTAACTTGCCTGCCTGCTTGAACACCCAACAATCCCTGTTGGTGTGGTTGGCTGGTTTTTTGGGGGTGCCGTGTATCTGGCACGAGCGATCGAGTATTCGGTCCAAATTGGACGGGCCCGAAGTATTTATTTTGAATGGCTTTTTCCGCTGACCGGGTTTAGAGCCTCTGAATCCGGCATTGACTGCCGTATCCTCAGCATTATCGCCATTAATGCGGCGCTTGTGCTTGTTGCGACGCGACCTGCCGTTGCTGTCCTTGGTATCTGAATTACCAGGGCTCTTGGTCATGTTGTTACTACGAGCTAGCTAGCTGCCTTCTCCTGCGCAAAAGCGGGTCATGAGTGTTGTGAGGGCTGCCATGGATTTCGGCTTTTCCTGTCCTAGGTGCCGGGCAAGCCACTCGTCGCGGATGTTATGTTTGAAGGCTGCAAGGGCCTCTGCATCCGGACAGTCGACGATTTGATTTTTCTTGGTTAGGAACCGTGTCCAGAATTGTCTGGCCGATTCCTCTGGCTGCTGAATTATGTGGCTTAGGTCATCGGCGTCTGGTGGTCGCACATAGGTGCCCTGGAAGTTGTCGAGGAATGCGGCTTCCAGGTCTTCCCAACAACCAATTGACTCCACTGGCAAGCTGTTAAGCCGATGCCGAGCTGGTCCTTTAAGCTTGAGTGGGAGGTATTTGATGGCGTGTAGATCATCACCGCGGCCCATGTGGATATGAAGGAGATAGTCCTCGATCCAGACCGCAGGATCTGTTGTGCCATCGTATGATTCAATGTTTACGGGTTTGAAACCCTCAGGGATTTGATGATCCATCACTTCGTCTGTGAAGCATAGTGGGTGTGCGATGCCTCTATATTGGGCTATATCACGACGCAGCTCAAATGAGCTTTGTCTACTGTGTTCGGCCCGACCGGAATTGCCATATCCGGCGTGACGGTTATCATCATGTATCGTGGGGCGCCCACGTGATCCGTAGATCGAACTTGTTTGCCTTGCCTTATCCCGCAGGTCTGGCGCATTTTCCCGCGCCTTGGTATTTTTTGAGCGGCGCCGGGGTGCGTCTTGAGTGGAGGGCCGAGAGGCCTCTCTGTCACGGCCACGAGGTGGCCGGTCGGCCGTATCATGCATTGGTGATGTAGGTTTAGGTGCTTCCTCCTCTAATCGGGGTAGCAGCCTGCGTTTTGGGTAGCTCTTGGAGGGGCGTTCGAGTTCATACTCTTCGGCCGCAAGGACTTCAGTCCATCTGTCGGCTAGCAAGTCTTGGTCAGCTCTAAGCTGTTGCTGCTTTTTCTTGAGGCTGATTGCCATGGCCATAAGCCTGCGTTTGAAACGCTCTTGTTCGACGGGATCCTCAGGCACGACAATTTCGTCGTTGTCGAGGCTTACCTCGTCTTCGGAGGGAGGCATGTAATTATCGTCCTCTACCTCTCTGCCTGCCGCTCTCTCATGAGGGCTGGCTTCTCCATCCTCCTGCACTGAATCCTGCTGGAGGAGGTTGTCTTTGGCACTGTCCGGGGTGTTATTGTCTCCCGTGTCGGAATCACCGTTTTTGCTGTGGCGGGATTTAGAGCGGCGCCGCTGACGCCGGCGCTTAGGCTGTTTCTTGGAGGGGTCATCCTCCGTTGTTCCGTCGCCATTCCCATCTTTTGGGATGTCCACCATGTAAATGTCATATGACGAGGTGGCCTTCCAGTGCCCTGTAGGCGCTGGTTCTTGGTCTTCTCCTGCATCGTCGTCCATACCGTCGATGTCTTCGGAGTCGAAGTCGAGCATGTCGGTTAAATCATTGACAGTGGCTACAAAGTGGGTGGTGGGTGGGCTTTGAATTTCTTCGTCGTCCACATCCCAACCTTCCTGACCATAGTCCGGTCAGGGCTCTCCTGATAAAGAGAGAGACTTTAGTGAGTTCAGGATGTCGCCAAAGGGCGGGTGCCGAAAGATGTCCGCGGCGGTGAACTCCATGACCGGCGCCCAATCAGATTCGATTGGCAGGGGCGCGGAAGGTTCGGAGTCCAGAGAGGAGTCCGGCACCTTGGAGTTACGAGCCTTGCAAAGGACGGGGATGGTGTTCGGCTCAATCGCCGTAGAGATTGCAGCCCCCGAGGCGGTGTCCAGCCACCCGTCTTCGGTTGGCGCAGTCGGCTCTGAGCTAAGGGTCGGAGCGGACACCGGTGCAGCCTTCAGGGCACTGTTCGGCGGTAGAGCTAGATCATGCCCATCGTGACAGTGCGGCACGCTTGGCTGTGGCTCGAACCCGTCGAAGATCAAGTCTCCGTGGACGTCAGTCGTGTAGTTCAAACTTCCAAATCTGACCTGATGGCCAGGGGCATAGCTTTCAATCTACTCCAGATGGCCAAGCGAATTGGCCCGCAGTGCAAAGCCGCCGAATACAAAGATCTGTCCGGGGAGAGTCTCACCCTGGACCGCATCGTTGTTGATGATCGGAGGAGCCATCGGGCCTAAAGATGACGACATAGAGGAACTCTCAATGAAAGCACCAATGTCCGTGTCAAAACCGGCGGATCTCGGGTAGGGGGTCCCGAACTGTGCGTCTAGGTGGATGGTAACAAGAGACAAGGGACACGATGTTTTTACCCAGGTTCGGGCCCTCTCGATGGAGGTAAAACCCTACTCCTGCTTGATTAATATTGATGATATGGGTAGTACAAGAGTAGATCTACCACGAGATCAGAGAGGCTAAACCCTAGAAGCTAGCCTATGGTATGATTGTTGTTCGTCCTACGGACTAAAACCCTCCGGTTTATATAAGCACCAAAGTGGGTTAGGGTTACACAGAGTCGGTTACAATGGTAAGAGATCTTCATATCTGTATCGCCAAGCTTGCCTTCCACGCCAAGGAAAGTCCCATCCGGACACGGGACAAAGTCTTCAATCTTGTATCTTCATAGTCCAAGAGTCCGGCCAATGGTCATAGTCCGGCTATCCGGACACCCCCTAATCCGGGACTCCCTCAACCGAGATATTTTCTCTGATATTGTTACTAATGACTAATTAATGCAAAGGATTCCACAAATCCTCTCTTTGATGTGTTTCCAAGGGAAATGGGCTAAAAAAAAGGAAGAAATCACGTGTAAACATGGAAAGGAGTAGAAATGGAGATAGAAGAAATCACTAGGAGGCGCACCAGAGAGCTCAAAGATGGCATTTCATACGACCGCAAGCGCTCGTATGAGCGGTCGTATGGTGTGGATTCCAAGGCTCTTTGTCCAGGTGAACAACTTTTATAAAGGGGACCACGTCGAAATGTCAACAGAACATCATCGAGCAAAGCCAGAATAGAACCATCTCCATCGTCTCTCATCAACCATAGCCTCCGCCACTTTCATCTCCATAGCCACCATCACCACCATAGTCCATCTCCCTCTAGTTCATACTTGTAGTCGTGCAACGCAGAAGGCATCCATTATAAGACATATTATCAATCGATCGATCTTCAAGATGTGTTCTTCAATGTTTTCTCCATGTGATCTGATCTCCGTGTGTGAGTAGTTCGGTAAAGTATGGGTTGAGGTATAGGCCTTGCAACCCTCTGTATTTCTTGTTGGGCTTTGAATTAACATCCCGCATGTGTGAAATAAAATTGTTTCGTATATGTCTCTTACCTTGTCCGTGATCTTCATCCTCTGGTTATCCAGGGTCATAGAGATCGAGTCATGGAGAGGTTAAGGGCAGGGAGAATGTGAAGTGTTATTTGATACGTCTCCAACGTATCTATAATTTTTTATTGTTCCATGCTATTATAGTATCAATCTTGAATGTTTTATATACACTTACAAGCAATTATATATCATTTTTGGGGACTAACCTATTAACTTAGTGCCCAGTGCATGTTGTTGTTTTTTGCCTGTTTTTGTTTTTTTAGAATATCAGTACCAAACGAAGTCCATATGACACGAAACTTTTTGAAGATTTTTTTCTGGACAAAAGAGACCGTCGGTGTCAAAACCGGCGGATCTCGGGTAGGGGGTCCCGAACTGTGCGTCTAGGCGGATGGTAACAGGAGACAAGGGACACGATGTTTTTACCCAGGTTCGGGCCCTCTCGGTGGAGGTAAAACCCTACTCCTGCTTGATTGATATTGATGATATGGGTAGTACAAGAGTAGATCTACCACGAGATCAGAGAGGCTAAACCCTAGAAGCTAGCCTATGGTATGATTGTTGTTCGTCCTACGGACTAAAACCCTCCGGTTTATATAGACGCTAGAGAGGGCTAGGGTTACACAGAGTCGGTTAAAATGGTAGGAGATCTACATATCCATATCGCCAAGCTTGCCTTCCACACCAAGGAAAGTCCCATCCGGACACGGGACGGAGTCTTCAATCTTGTATCTTCATAGTCTTGGAGTCCGGCCGACGGTGATAGTTCAGCTATCCGGACACCCCCTAGTCCAGGACTCCCCCAGTAGCCCCTGAACTAGGCTTCAATGACGACGAGTCCGGCGCGCATATTGTCTATGGCATTGCAAGGCGGGTTCCTCCTCCGAATACTTCATAAAAGATTGTGAACACCAGGATAGTGTCCGGCTCTGCAAAATAAGTTCCACATACCACCGTAGAGAGAATAATATTTACACAAGTTCAATCTGCTGACGTATTTCGTGGCATGACGTCACACCATGGCCAAGCCTTTATTCGAATTGTTTTTATTGTTCCACCTCAACACGTTTAGCGAAGCGGTTTCCTTGGCACGTCTTGTCAAAGTAGAGATCGTGTCCCCTTATTTCGGGATTCTCATCAATACGGGCGTGGGTAACCCAACCGTGCCCGTTGGCATGCCCCCTCTATCGAGGGCGAGTACTAAACGGCCACAGGGAGGGCTCTTGGTATTCAACCTCTTTATAACGAGACCAAGGCCCGCTCCTTTCTTTCAATCTCAATCTAATCCGCCCCTCGCCTTGAGTTCCAACACCCAAAGCTCCAGATTCGGGCGCTTCGGACCTTCAACGATGTCCGGCTCCGACCTGCAAGGCCGGTGGATGCCTTCTTCCGTCATGGAAGAAGATGTGCTAAAGCTGAGAGACGCCAGGTATCTAACCAGCGAAATTTCGCATAGGCTGCCTGCCCAAGGGCAGGTTATTCCCACTCCCGAGCCTGGTGAGAGCGTGGTGTTCGTGTCTCACTTCCTTCGGGGTTTAAGCTTCCCAACGGACCCCTTCATGAGGGGCCTCATGTTTTATTATGGGCTGGAATTCCACTACTTGGATCCGGAGTCCATCCTCCACATCTCATCGTTCATTGTCGTATGCGAAGCCTTCCTCCGCATTACCCCTCACTTCGGATTGTGGCTCAAGACCTTCAACGTGGAGCCAAAGATGATCGAGGGGCAGCAGGTAGAGTGCGAAGGGGCTGTTATAAGCAAGAGTGCTGACGCTCGATGGCCCGAGGGCTCTTTTCAAGAGGAGCTTGGTTTGTGGCAACAGGAGTGGTTCTATATCACCGCTCCCAGGGGCACCAGATGGGTGGCGCCACCTGCCTTTCGCTCGGGTCCTCCACAATGGCTGGCGTCATGGGTCAACAAGGGTCTTGACTGGGGGCCGTCCAAGGACGTACCTCTGTTGCGGGGCCGTATTCGAGACCTCCAAGAGAGAGAGATCAATCTGGTCGTAGTGGCGCAGGTCATGCTGATTCGGCGCCTTCTACCCTGCAAACGTCGCCCCCTCCGCCTGTGGGAATTCAATCCGGAGGGACCACGAGCTCTCCAACACTTCATGGGCGTGACGCCCGTGGATATGTATAAGCTGTTCTTCGGATCACAAGAGATGTGTCCGGACTTGACCGAGGACGCAGGTCTGAGCTGCAATCGCCCGGATACTCAAGTAAGTAGTCCTGTGCCTGGACGCTATCCGTACATTTATCATAAACTTGCCCTTGAAAGATCTGTCCCTTGAACAGGAGTGGATAGCAAAAGCAAAACTAATAAGGTGTCCGGCCCCCCTTCCTGAGACCCCGCCGGATCCTGTATTAACCAAGATGCTGGAGGCTGCGCCTTTGGAAGAGGGCGAAGGGGGGAACAGGAAAGCTACTGCCTCCGCTAAGGAGGCTCTCAAGAAAGGGGGGATCGAGAATCCCTCCCTCCAGGGGGAGAAGAGGACCGCTTCTGAAGATCCGGAGGCCAAGGCCTCAAAGCGGGGGAAGCAATCTTCACCAGAGGGTCCTGCACCGGGAGAAGCCCCGGCCGCACTATTTCCCCACGGGAATCAACCCTCCAGCGAGCCGTAAGTAGAAAGGGGAGTTTTGTAATAAGGGACATCCCCGTTTTTATCTCTGAAGATAACTGAAGTTTTACCTTGTAGTTCGGATCTCAGCCCTTCTCAGCCGAGCTCGTCTTTGGGGGATCTTCGTCTGGAGATGATGGAGAGCGAAACGCCTCCATCTGCCGCACCGTCAGGCGGGGCGGACGACCCTGAGGTGTTGTCGCGGAGGGTTTCCCCGAGTCCGGCGGGGCCGGAAGGTCCATCACCAACTGGTGTACGGTCGAAGGAGCTGAAGGATCTGCTCGGGCGAGCGTCTATCTCAGAAGATCACCATGCGTTAATGGGTACGGTGATTGAAAAGGATTTCATCCGCTGAGAGCGGTTTGCATGAAGCCGTCAGAAGTTTACTGACGGGGTTTGAGGTACGCGAAAATGATATACCTTCTGACAGTTTTGCCTATAGAATGCGCCCTGTATAGATAGTAGCCCCTGAGACTCGGTACGTTGTCAAAAGTGACAGCGTGCCGAGGATCATAATCTCAGGTGTAAGATGTCGCCTTTCCTATATAGGTGGCGGAGCGTTCGGTGGCCAGCCGGACTGATGGATTTGCCAAACTAAAGCGGCAACTTGACGTTGCGGATGCGGACATCACGCTGGTCAATAAGCGACTTGACGAGTCACAAGGTATGCGGCTTTTCTGCGGACACCTGGTAAGGGAGCTTGACGCTTGTGCCTAACAACATGTATGCTTAATGCAGATGGTGCCGCTGCTATGGAGGACCTTCGGGCGGAGCTTGCCCGGGCCAAGGAGCAAGCCAGAAAAAGTAATGCGGCTGCCTTGAAGGCGGCCGAAGAGTTAAAAGCCGAACAGGCTGCTCACTGCCGAAGCAGGGAGGAAATGGCCGAGATGGCCGTGAAGTTGAAGAATGCTACCGACCGCTGCGAGTTTCTTGAAAAAGAACGCCGAGCGGAGCAAGAGGACCTAAAGAAGGCCACCGCCGAAGCCAAGGATGCCCGCTCCGCGATGAGAGCGATAAAGGAGGAGCTACGTCAAGCCGGGGATATCGCGGCTGGAAAGCCCTTTCTGCTGTGGAGGAAGTTCACGGATTTGAAGTATGCCCAGTTGGGCCAGCTGTGGGGTGTGGAGGATGCTTATCTGGATTTGGCGGCGAGTGCCGCAGACACGGTCGCACACTTCCGAGGCCAAAAGGATCACCAAATGGAAGAGCTTTTTTGGTCGCAGTTCCATAGTCCAGAGCGTCCCCTTCCATTAACCGATCGGTTGGCCAAATGGGCTGAGCTGAATAGGTTGTCAGGACTTGCCATGAAGGATGTCGTGGCTCATTTGTGGCCGAAAAGGCCCGAGCCGAAGAGTTATTTTGGCTTGGTGCAGAAGTTCCTTGATGCGGTGCCACATATCAATGCAATGAAGCGGTCGGCATGCATAGAGGGTGCGCGGATGGCTCTTGCCTGTGTCAAAACATACTGGGCAGAGATGAAGGCCACCGATGTTGCATCCCAGGATTCGGACCGAAGCCGAGTACCTGCCGAGCACTATTTTGAGGAAGTCCTGCAGGGCGCTCGTTTGATAGAGACGTAGTGCTCGAAGAATATTATGTTCAAATGACATGTATGATTTGTGAAACCATATTTCAAATATATAATATAAGGGCTTTTTATACTTGTGCGTTCAAGTATTGAAATACCTCCTGTGCGGCCGTTAATGTATATGTGTATATAACCTGAAAGATGGCAGTCTTCGGCTTCAGCCCCCACGCACATAGTGCGGGGGTGTTTGCAAAAAAGCGCATTTTCACACTTAATCCAACGTCTTGGTCCTGTGAAGGAGGTGATAGCGTAGCAAACTAGGAAACCGGACTATAATGCTTTATCACTTTCACTTAGCCATAGGAGTTCGATGGTGGGGCTACTATATAGCCCCTAGGGGCTCCGCGCTCTCCAAATTCGGGGCGCGTATGTGCCTGACCGGGAAACGGTCCTTCGTCAAAGCGGAGGAATTCTAAACATTCTGGTGGTCGATCGAGTGGTTGACCAGTCTCTCGCTATATCATGATAGTCAGTTTTCGGCTTTCTCTACTGAGGTGCTCACCAGGCCGAACCGGGGCACAATCGCAGTAGTTCTCCTGGTGCCGCGTTAGCCGATAGAACGGAACGTAAGGCAGCAAAACACAGGAGCCGGGCAAACCCAACATTTGACCAAAGACATGATTCGGAGCTGATGCATATAAGGCCTAACTCGAGACGTCGAACACTCCCTAAGGTATTCGGTCTTTATGAAAACGGGCAGAACAATGCCCTAAGCCCCTAGTGTCCAGGTACGCGCGAAAACTTCTGACGCGGCCGATGCCAAAACGCCAGCCTCCTCCTCGGTTATGGTAAGAAACGGGGGATGTGTATCAACAAGAGATAGTAAAAAAGGTTTATGCAGGGTCTTAATCTGAAAAGAATCCTTGCAACGGGTCCCTACTGCACGTCTGCACCTGTGTCTCCGTTGTGCCGTATCCTGGACGGGTGTAGCACGGTGTTCATCTGTAAAAGAGAAGAACTTAGTTTGAATAAAGATCGTGCGAAAAATGTATTTTTAAAATAAACAGAGTATGATTCAAAAAATGAATAAAATTGAGCTTTATTGGCTCTTATTGTACATGCGTGCAGCCCCTTGTAGGGGGGTACGCGGCTAGTAAGCCCCTTGTTTATTTATGTCGGACTCGCCTAACCGTGTCCGGTGTCTCAATGACCTGTTTAGGTGCTTTGATCAGCAAGGCCAGATTAATGCGTGGCTGTCAAGGCAGTCTCACGTTCTTCCGTATTCGAGGAACACTCGAAGTTTCCTTTTAATGAGATGATGCCGTGTGGACCGGGCATTTTAAGTGTAAGAGATGCATAATGCGATATTGCGTTAAAGCGGGCGAAAGCTTCGCGTCCCAATAGTGCTTGATAGCTACTTTTAAATGGGGCGATGTGGAAGACTAACTTTTCGCGACGGAAGTTGTCGGATGAGCCGAACACAACTTCTAGTAGTAGACAGCCCGTACAATGGGCATATTGGCCTGGCATCACTCCTTTAAAGGAAGTGTTGCTACGGCGAATTTTGGTTGGGTCTATCCCCATTCTGCGGATTGTGTCCTGATATAACAGGTTTAGATCACTGCCGCCGTCCATTAGGACTTGTGTAAATTGTAGTCCGTCGATTATAGGATCTAATATCAAAGCAGTCCATCTGTCACACGCTGACTTTCATGCCACAATACTTTTTTTTGACGGCAAGGTATACTTTATTAGCTCAAATAACGGTTACATCATCCGCTAGGAATTTAACAAGAAAATTAGGAGGTGCATCCGCCCAAACATGAGGATCGTTTGCACACCCCCACTTTGCCAGCTCGTGAGCTACTACATTTGACTCTCTAAAGCAATGCTCAATAGTAACCTTCCAAAATCACCCAAGATATTTCGACAATCATCTAACAAAGGCGCTGCAACCATTGAATGGCCTTCGTTTAGCTTTATTGCATCCACCACAACACTGTTATCCATTCTTACCATCAACTTAGCACATCCCACACTTAGGGCTAATTTTAAACCTTCAAACAGTGCCGCTGTTTCTGCCGCGACAACATCAGCGGCGTGTTCAAGTCTTGCTGTTGCAGCTGTGATGAAACGACCTTTATGATCCCTGACAACCGCCCCGCATGCACCTGAATTTGTCCCAGCAAAATAGGATGCGTCCACGTTCAGAACTAGATGCCCTGGTAAGATAGATGGCCACTTGTTTAATTTAGCAACAGTCGGACCTTTCCCTACAGCACGAGCGTAGTTGAGGGCAAGCGCCAAGATTGCAGGTGCTATCCTCTCCGGCGTTTGCAGCTCCTCCCCTTTGACGAATTCTCTCCGCTGCCACCACAGATACCAGCATGTTGTGGCTATCATCTCCGATAGCTCAACCTGACCAGTGTACGCCTTCTGATAAGCTTCATCGCATAATAAGAAATCGATAACAGACGCACCAGCTCGGTCTATTACAACAGCAGACTGAATCTCTTCACTGAGTCCGAGTGCATCCCAAACGGCCTTCGATCGTGCACACTGGAATAGGACATGACATATATCCTCCGCACCATCTTGGCAGACTGGGCATTGAGATATACTCCCTATATGGCGATTTGCGAGAACACTAAAGCATGGGATAGCATTGTGTAAGCATCGCCACAAAAAAATCTTTATCTTTGCTGGCACCTTCAGACTCCATAACTTGCGCCAGATTGGGTGTGGCGCCATGGAGTAACGTACTAGGCCCAGATCATTCTCATCAAAATTTGCCTCCCATTGTTTATAATACGCAGACCGAACTGAGAAAACCCCGTTCTTTGTTAATTGCCATGCTACAAAATCTTCTGTGTCCGCATGAAATAAAGGGATCTGCAAGATGCGCTCGGCATCAATGTGCCAGAAGTTCTCACGGATCAACTGCTCATCCCACTCTCCAGAAATTGGGTCTATTAACTCACATGCCCGGGTTAGCACTTGGTTTCCCTGGACAGTTATGATTTTCCTTGACGCACTATTCGGTATCCAGCAGTCATTCCATATATTTATCTTTGCACCGTCTCCCACTCTCCAGATGCACCCCTTTTTGAAAGTCTGGACACCAGCCCAAATACTTTGCCATACGTAAGAGGATTCCTTTTTAAGTTCACAATTGAGAATGTCTCCCGTAGGGTAGTATCTTGCTCTAAGGACGCGAGCACACAAGGATCCATAATTCTCAATAAGCCTCCAACACTGTTTTGCTAGCATCGCCAAGTTGAAACTATAGACATCTCGGAAGCCCATTCCTCCTCTCTCTTTTGGCACACACATTTTCCACCAGGCGAACCAATGCATCTTCCGCTGGTTTTCCCCATCACCCCACCAATAGTGCGACATTGCATCAGTGATCCCCTTGCATACTTTCTTTGGGAATTTGAACACACTCATCGCATATGTTGGGATGGCTTGGGCTACCGCTTTCAACAACGCCTCCTTCCCTCCATAGGAGAGAGTTCTCTCTTTCCATCCGTTCACCATAGCTTGGATTCTCTCAATAATATGTTTGAAGCAGTCTACTCGATCAACTCCAATCATGGACGGCAGCCCCAGATACTTATCTGAGAGAGTTTCCGTCATTATGTCCAGGATTTGGCAAACTACGGCCTTAATCTCCACGTCTGTGTTTGGGCTGAAGAAGATTGAACACTTTGCTACACTCACTAGTTGGCCTGAAGCTGCACAATATTCATCCAAAATCTCGCGCAATGTTTTTGCATTTGACTCATCTGCTCTCATCAGGATAAGTGAATCGTCAGCAAATAATAAATGAGTAACTGTTGGGGAATCTCTACACACCTGGACACCATTCAGATTGCCAACTTCCACCTCATGATTAATTAGGGCTGATAAACCCTCCGCACATAAGAGAAACAAATATGGGGATAGAGGGTCTCCCTGTCTCAGTCCCCTCGTCGGAGTAAATGGAAGTGTCTTGTTCGAATTAAATTGTACCTTATACTCCACGGAAGTAACACAAGACATGACCAGCCGGACCCAACTTGCATTAAACCCCAGCTTGGATAATATTGCCTCCAAGAACACCCATTCTACGCGATCATATGCTTTGTGCATGTCCAGCTTCACTGCACAAGTTCCAAATTTTCCTTTCTTCCTTTTTTTCATGGTATGTAAACACTCATAAGCCACAATTACATTATCAGTGATGATACGTCCAGGAACAAAAGCACTCTGAGTTTCACTGATTATATCTGGAAGTAATACCTTTAATCTGGCAGCCAACATCTTCGAGATCACCTTATACACCACATTACATAAACTAATAGGTCTGAATTGGGTGATCTTCTCTGGATTGTCCACTTTTGGGATCAAGACAATGGTGGTAGAGTTCCACCCCTCTGGAATAACCCCTGAATTAATGGCTGCCAAAACTTCCTTCACCAAAACATCACCAAGAAGGGGCCATAATTTTTTATAAAAAATTGCATGTAGGCCATCTGGTCCTGGCGCCTTTAAATCACCTATACTAAATAGTGCTTTCTTTACCTCCTCTTCTGTATAAGGTGCAAGTAGTGATTCATTCATGTAGTTCGTCACACATCTTTTAACTTTATTCAAAACGTTTAAAGAAGGTACGTTCACTTCTGAAGAGAAGAGATGCTGAAAATACTGACTGATAAGGCTCTTCATTGATTCATTGTCCTCCCTCCATATGCCATCATCACCAAGCAGCCTTCTTATATGATTCCTTTTCTTTCTAGCAGAAGCAAAATTACTGAAAAAATTGGTATTACGGTCGCCAAACTTCAGCCAGTTGGCACGACTACGTTGTACCCAGTAGATCTCCTCCTTCTCCAAGTTTTCTTCTATTTCAATTAGTAACACGTGTTGCCTGTCCGCCAACTCGTCAGTGAGAGGGCCCGACCGCAACTTATCCAACTCTGCCTTGAGCTCCTTGAGACGCCGATGCGGTGCCTTGAGGATCTCACGATCCCAGACATGCATATCAGCATGTACGCTCGCTGTTCGGACCGCAATGGGTGCCAGAGGGTCCGTTCGCTCCCATGCATCTGTGACAAACTGCATGATGTTTTCCTCTTGAAGCCATCTCGCCTCAAACTGCTTCTGGAATTGCCGATGTTGGTCACCCGCCACATCACCTTCTATATCCACGAAGATAGGTCTGTGATCTGATTTAGTATGCGGCGCATTTGTTACCTTCACGTGCGGGCATAGGCCAAGGAAACTTAAGATGGTAAATCATGATAAAATGTGGTTTGATAAAAACTTTTGCATTATTTGACTTTTTATTTTGAGTTGGTTTTCTCTCTGTGTTTTTCAAGTGCTCTTTAAAGTCAACACAACTCCACCTTCTATACTTCCTTTCCTTGATACAAAACTTCTGCCCAATGATCATACCATGTGTATAGTACAATATAGAATTTTCTTACAAAAATAATTTGGCCAAAAAGTATTTTCTAAATTTAGTTTTCCAAAAACCCCTGAATTAAGGTTTGCACTACAAGTACTTGATTTGGGGTACAAAAAATCTTTCAAAGAGTATATTTGAATCCTATTAGATGTAGGACTCCCATAAACCACAAAAATATAATTTTAAAAGTTATTTCCCTATTTTATTTAAAAGCTTTTTCTTAAGGCCAGAAATGGTATTTAATAGGGAAAAATTATTATATTGTTTCAAAAATATTTGACAAAAACCTAGGGAAACGCAGTGGACATATATTGTCCATATATAAGAGTTTCAACACATGGTCATGTTCAAAATATTGGTCAAATCTCTCAAAAACCCTTTCTAGATATTTCAAGCTTTTGAAATATTTACAAGGAAATATTCTCCAAAAATTCCAAAAAAATTCTAGCATGTCACATATGACATGTTGGATGATCTTGACAAGTATCATGTCATGGAGAATAGAATAACCCCATGAAATCCCCTCAAAACCATTTCTGTCCATTTTGAAGTTTGAGCTACTTTACGTTGCCAAACATGTCCAAATGCTCTCAAATCTTGTGAACATGCTCAAATGGTCTAATCATTCATCTAGACCAAATGACACAAGTTGGAGAAAATGTTATATTGATCAAAGTGCCCCAAAACCCTTCCTGTCCAAAACAAAATTTGAACAACTCTACGTTGGCATCTTTCTCCTTTTGATCCCAACTTTTGTGGACATGTTCAGAACCTAAAATGATGACACTACACCAAGTGGCACATCAAGGAGAATAGATTTGCATGACTACATCTTGGAAAGTCCATTTCTGTTGATTTCTAGGGTTTACAAAAGTTGCATTGTCAACTTTGCTCAAATGAACTCAATCTTGGTGGAACCTCTTATTTTCTCAGGCCATTTGACCCTGTCAAGCCTCATGACAAGGGAAGTCCATTTGCTTGCCCAAACCTACATCAAACACCTTCTGGCAGAAATTTAAAATGCATGTTTTGGCCATTTCCACTAATCTCCATGAGCTAAGCTTTCTCCCACAGCATCATCTTGTCCTCCTCTAATCCCTACATCTTTCCCTGCCCAAGGAGCCATGATTATGGGGGTGAAAAGCTCTTTTTCCCTCTCTGGACAGCTGCACTTCTCCCCTTTCCTCACCTCTCTCTCACTCCTGCCAGGTCCCAGAGCATCCAAGGCCTCCTCCCCCCTTGTTTATTCTTCCTGCAGCCACTAGACGCAAGTGGACGTGCGAGTGCGCGCGGAAAAGCCGCGGATGCCGGCCATTTGCGCGCTCTGGAGCACGTCAACCTGCTCCCGACCGTTGACGCCGCGTCCCCCGACCACCTTGAGCCTCCCCCTCGCGCCAGTCGAGGTGCCTCGACGTCCGCAACACGCCACCGTGCAGGCCCCATCGTCTCTCCCGCTCTCTCACCTCCCGCGGTGCGTGCCCAGAGCCGCCCGGCTCGGCCAATGCATGGCCTCGCACGCGCGAGCACCAGAGCCTTGCCCCGCTCCTCCTCTCTCTCCCCAGAGACCTAATCGACCCCCACGAGCGCCACAGACAACCCCGGGCCTCCTCCCGTGGCCACCACGACCATTTTTGCGGGTGCCCGTAGGCCGCGTCCACGGTGAGCCGTGGCCTCGCCATATAAGGCCGCCCTGACCTCCCTCTGGAGCTGATTTGCTCTCTCTCTCTCTCTCCCGTGTACCCCATGGACCAACCTGCACCTCCTCTCGTGCCCTCCTGCTCCCTCCATGGCCGGAGTGCCGCCGTCGGGCTCTGCCCAAATTCCTGCAAACCGAAGCCTCCCCTCCCCTCCTTTGGACACCAATGGAGCCACCGCACGCCGGCGAGGCTCCTCCGCCCTTTACCTCTTCCTCTAGCGCCCCGCAACCCCAGAACCCCTCTCGCCCGACGCCGCCGTCCTCCGCGGGCGAAGACCTGCTCCCATCCGGTGACGCAGGCACCCGTGGTGGGGTCTCCCAGGTTCATCTCTCTCCGCTGAGCACGCCGGTGGCCGGACCTCCGAAAACGGTGGCCGATAGCGCCAACAGCCGCCGTCAAGCACTTGCTCTGTCTCCCGTCGCGCCCGCGCGGGAGGTAGCGGGCGAACCTGCAGCTGGGCCCCGCCTGTCGGCCGGCCAGTGGGCAGGGGCCACTGACGGGTGGGCCACGCCTCGCCCGCTTAAGTGGAGGCCGCATAGGCCGCATGCCGTTTTCGCCACAGGGAGGCGTACTCATGTGAAGGCACCATCGGTGTGGCCCCCAGCACGCGCATGGCCGTGCAGCTGGGCCGGCCCAGTACGCTGCGGCGCTATGCTGCACCCGGTGCACAGTATAGGTATAATGCCGCCCTTCCTTTGTCTTTTTCTTTTTCCAGAAACTTGTAAAATCTCCCAAATATTCATATTACCTCCAAATTTGATGATTCAAATTTCTAGTAACTCCATAAATCCAGATCTACCAGTTGGTGCAACATGCACATTTTTCCAGAGACTTTTCTTCACAAACATTTATCAAATCTTGTTTTTCCATTTTTGTGATGAACTTTAGAAAATCACAGAGAGCCCATTTTTGATCCAAATTCCATGGTTCAAACTCCTAGATGTCTATAAGTTCAAAACTTAGTTTTTGAATATTTTTACTAGTGCTTTCCGTATCACCTCAAATAATGGTCTATTTCTTCATGTATAGCCAACTTTGCAAAATCATAGGATATTCATTTGAACTCCAAATCCAGAGAAACCAACTCCTAGGTGCTTCTAAGATCATGCTTTGTCAAATGGGTGCCTCTGCTCATTTTTGAAAATAATGTTTCTGTACACTTCTTGCAAATCCATTAATCCCTTGACTCCATCATATTGAAATGTCCAGAGATGTCCATTGATCAAATCCCAATGAAACCACTTTGATCATCCCTCATATGACCAGAGGTATCCTAGAAAAGTCCAAGTCACATTTTTAGAGCACTTTTATTTTCTGCCTTGCTGTGTTGCTTATTATGATTGTTTCGATGTTAGTTGACGAAGTAGACGGGGAACTTGGAGAAGGACCAGAAGATCTCAAGACTCTGATGAACCAGGCAAGCAGCCCTTTGACCATGTCTATGAAACCCTTTTTATGCATGTCATATAGCACCATATTGTTGTTGCAACAGAATCATGATGAGGTGGTATCCACTTTGATGGTTTGCCACCGTACTTCCTCGTTGATACTTGCATTGTGCATGACCCTACCTTCTTATGAGGGTTATGACGATGGGAGTAGATAGGATGCTAAAGTAGTGCTGCGCAAAAAGGGACGGGAATATGCATGGTGATGGAGACAAAGTATTCAAAAGACTTTTCGAAAACCCCGTCGGATGCCACTTATGCCCGAGGGAGATGATGAGATGGATAACCACTTGATGACGAAGTGGTGTACCGAGGCAAGTGTGTGTGTCGTTTTCAAAAATGGATTAGATTTAAGATTTGTCGACTGTCCCAACCTTACATGCGCAACCACTCTACCCTTATATGGGAAAGGGCATTATTGATTACCTAGACCGATACTAGCTTGGAGCCTGCATTACTAGTGATAGGAGAGTTGGTGCACTCTCTCGGGACGGGGTCGTGCCAGGTAGGGCGGCCAAGAACATTTTTATGGGGCACCGGACACACCGTTGGTACCCCGTGCCAGTATGTGATGAATATGGGAGCGATGCTCCACAATTTTAAGATGTGAAATGTTGGGCACGGGGGTTACTACCAATCGAGTGGACTCCATGTTAGTGTCGTCTAGGGAAAGGTAGTGATCGGGTGCTTACCCCGAGTACTTGAGGTATCGCGGGTCGTGGATGACACGGAAGTTCCCCGGATCTTGTGGGTAAAGTGTGCAACCTCTGCAGAGTGTAAAACTATTCGAATAGCCGTGTCCACGGTCAAGGACAGTTGGGCGGTGTTGCTTAAACTATGTCTGGAGTTTTACGAACCGTGTGTGTGTGTTGATAAAACTACTTGGGTCAAGTCAAAGGACTTGACATGATTGAGTTGGGTTTGTGCCCACTCTATTTATGTTGATATCTGTAACCTGTCCTCATGGTTGCTTAAATTCTCCTGATGCATGTCTTACAAGTTGTTGAACATGTCATTGCACTCAAAACTAGCTTTCTGCAAAAAATTACCTATATCATGCATTGTTGTATCTTGAACCAAAACATGGGTTGCTTGTGAGTACATTCAAAGTACTCATTGGCTTGCCACTGGTTATTTTATTGGCCAGGCATTAAAGAACATGATATGATGAAGAATACTTCGGTGACGAACATGCAAGCTAGGACGCTTCCCAGTCAGAATGCCTGTAGGGTTAAGGCAGATGGCATGGGTCCAAGTTGTTATTGAAGATTTCCGCTGCGATGATACACTCAAGACTTGACCATAATGGTCCTACTTGTGTAAAACGGTATGTATGGATGTAAGACTCTTGTTATTCAGCTTCTGTGTGTTCAGTAAGCATTGATCTCTGGGATCACTGTACACGTGCATTCGGTGATCTCGACTTATGAGTTGGGGTCCCCACAGAGCTGGTATCAGAGCCATCCTGACTGTAGGAAGCCTTAGTTAGCATGGTCGTTAGTTAGGGTAAAACTATTTCCAAAACTACTACTAGTTTTCAAAACTATCTGTACTTCTCTTCCCTTCTCAGTTTTTCAAAAACTAAGGTATACTTTCCTTATTGATCTCTTCCCCTTCAAAACCTTTGTTCGCTAGAACCCTTATGCCCCTGACCACTGGATTCCTTGTAATCCTCGTGAATAATCTAGAAGGAAGATGCCTTGCCAGACATTCACCCACATCACCTGAACACAAGATTGGCGACATCACAACAAGACGATACCAACAGAAGATACATCCTCGAGGAATGAGGACCTGAAGACCCAGGAGATGGTGACACCCTTGACACTGCCCCAAGATGATGCAACCTTAGACTACGATGATCAGGGCATAGAATATGCAAGATCATGATATACATCGCTAATAGAGTAACCCTGTCACTACCGTTGTTGTATCGGCAACCACCGATGGATGAGAACCTAGCCATTTGGTCCGCCTCACCATAGTGAGCAGGAAAACGGTTCTCCTCATCCGTCGCTCTTGGTGTCGATGTTGTCATCAACGTAACCGACATGATGGACCTCTATTACGCCTTGATAATGTCATTGCATAAAGGATTACCTACCTGGTACCATCGACGGCTTAGAAGACAAAAAGGGATCGTCATGATTAAGAAGACAACAGAAGGCCGAGTCAATGCCAGCTACGAGGATCCACCTTCACCCCATCACCTCATCAGGCGAGGAGTTGTCGAAGATTCTTCAGGCTCAACCCAAATCGTTTCATCAAACAAGAGACGTAGCAACACCTGAGGAAAACTCAGGAGACTGCACGAGGCACAAGGCACGACTACTGAGTCCGAGAACCCCTAGGGTAGGATGAGTCGTGTAACCCCTATGCGCAGTCGAGTCCGTATGATGGTTCGAATAGAACCATGATTGTGTGTTGCTTGTTTTTATTTGTTTGTGTTTTGATATAGGTCACACTTTTGCCCTAGGCAACAAGTACGCGACTATATCACCTTCCTTACCCTGTTTCTTTGGTTTGGCCCTTTTTGCACCTGTTTGTTTGCACTTGCACTATAGAACCCCCTTTAGGCATTCCCCTCCTCTATGCTACTTTTCCCTCTCATCTCTCTCCTCAACTGAAGACCGGCAAGACAAGGTACATCGAGGATTCTACTTTGACAACCAACGAGCACTTGAGACTTTTGTTGCAGCCTCCTCGACCATGTGCAACCCAGTAGCATTATGTCTACTCCTCAAGATTAGGAACCCATTCCTAGACCCTTCAAGACTTCATAAGATACCCCAGCTCGAATCCTTAACCATGTGCTTAACCCACAGAATTGCAAGAGGACCTGTTAAGCCTCCGTAACCTTGCTTATCACTGGGTTCATTATGGAACTAGTGGACATAGTGAACGGGCACATTATCATCCTAAGATAGCACCAAAACTGACGATGCCATAGGGAAGACCAATTTGAGGATATAGGAACATAGGACAAATGACTTGATGAGTTTATATCAGTGACCTTGAGGAATTATTTGAGACTCTTCGGAGGATTTTAAGGCTTTCATGTTGGTAGATGAACTTGGTGGGATCATGATTATAGAGTAGCATAGCTTTCGTTACCCCTGAGTAAATTGGATTTATAGGACAATTATGATCGCAAGCTGGAATTCTTGGAAGTATTTGGATTTGTCTTAGGCAGGGGATATTGATAGGTGATAGTTGATATTACGATAATGACTTGAGGGAAAAGTGTAGAAATTCTCGTTGGACATGAGATTTGGATTAAATAGGTGAACCTAATGGAGTCTAGATGCTGAGTAAGTCTACATGGTTTAGATTAAATTGGATTTATACTAGGAGATTGGATTAATTGTCGGAGTTGATTTAGGGTTCTATATAAGCTTGACCTTGGAGTTTACTTGACCATGATAATGGAAGTTGGTAGACTGACTATAGTAAGGTAGCCTTCCCAGTATTTGTGGATTATAGGATATTAGAAGATCATGTGGAACACCATAAACATTGGATTTGTAGAATTAATGGATTGTGTAGTGATTGATGGAAGTTAATGGGCTGCTGGAGTTGATTCATAGGAAGGAAACAAGATCTTGGAGTGGCTTATGACATGTTTCCTTAGGATAGAGGTGCTTTATCTTAGACCTTGGAAGAATAGGCTGAGCACTTGGATTGTCACATTCAAACTTAGCAGCTTATATGTTCTACCCATGGATTTTTAGGGGTAGACATACATATGGTTTGGGGATTGTAGACATATATGATTTTGTTAGACCTCCTCTCGAGAGTCATGAGGATATGAATCACATGAGTGATGATTGGAGTTGACCTATACGAAATGATACTATCAGTGATATGATGTGATTTGTTTAAAGGACTATATAGCACAATTGGCATCTCAGAAACCGTGCTTAAAGATAAGATGATAAATGTTCACTCGCAATGTTCACTCGCACACTGATGAAGTCATGTACCTAGGGTAGGGTCACGGGCCTGTCCAAAGTACCCTCCCCAAGGACATCTTCAGAAGAAGCTACCTTCCAGTCGACCAAGAGGGACTCCACTCGATGGACTCGAAGACACTCGACCATGAAGACTCACTCGACCACCAGGAGATCAAGAGCCACTCTGCATCCAAACGGTCTATAATTAAGTAGTCTTTATGGTCATGATGACACTTTATGTAAGGCGTTACCAGTAACGCCCATCTTTATGTACTTTAAACCCTGCATAACTGAGGGCCGGAGAGGTCGGGCAGACACTATATAAGCCACCCCCTCCTCAGTGTAAAGGGTTCGCACCCCTGTAACTTATGCACACATAATCCAGTCGACCGCCTCCGGGCTCCGAGACGTAGGGCTGTTACTTCCTCCGAGAAGGGCCTGAACTCGTAAATCCCTTGTTTGTACAACTGCTCCATAGCTAGGATCTTGCCTCTCCATACCTACCCCCCATTCTACTGTCAGACTTAGAACCACGACAGTTGGCGCCCACAATGGGGCAGGTATCTTAGCGATTTTTGGAGAAGTTGCAATTGTTCTGATTGCCTTCATCATGGTTTCTGGTGGAGTTTTGGTCGAGGGCCGCGAGATCCGTCTCGGCGCGCTCACCTTCATCGCCGACGACTCCGCTTGGCTCCAGGAGGCTCCACTTGACATCGACGCGCTCCCTGTCCGCGGTGCGACACATTTTCGGGCGTGTGTCCGCGGCGTTCTGCTGCGGCAACCGTCGACTCCGTATCGGTCGACTCCCGTGTCGTCCTCTCTCCCTATCTCCCGCCAGCGCAAGCGCTCTGGTCGGTCGAGGCTTCAGCGGTGGGTGAGACACGCGGTAGCTCGCCAATTGGCCACCACCCAGGTCGCGGCAATTGAGCCTGAAGAATCTCTCTATGGCCTGTTCGATCTGTCGACTGGCTCCGTAGAGACCGCATCCAAGTGCGACAGCAGTGATCCAGCGGTGGAGGTCTTGATGGTCAATGGGCCTCGTAGCCCTCCCGGCTTCCCCCGCGACGACGGGATGGACGATGGAGGCGACCCCGCTCAGGCCCATGAGGAATATCAACCCGAGCCACTTACTTCTCTGCAAAGGGAAGAACTTCGCCGCAGGAACATGGATGCCCTGCATACTCCCATCGCAGGAGAAACTCCCGAGGCTCGTGCCTTGGAAGAGGCGCGTTTGGCCAACTTGGCTGAACGCACTCAACTGGAGAACCTCCAGCGAGCACTCGATGAACGCGTGCGGCAACGAGTACCCGACTCCAGTCGACGTCAACTCTTTCCGCAGCCGACTCAGGTATATCGAACCCGATTCAGAATTTAGCAGCTGCAGCCCGTATAGCAGAGTCAATTCAGCCCTCTCAGTCAAAGGCTGGCAGAGGCTTGATGCAGATCAGGGATTTGCTCCGAGCAGCAGGAGATCAGAATTCAGCTGTGTCATAGTCACGCAATAGGATTCGCAATCGATTCGTCGCTGCGAATACAGTTCAGTCGGCTCATAGCCCAAGATCGCCTCCGCGGCATGAGGGACGCGAAGGTCGACGTGACCAATATAGTGACCGATTCGATCGCGATGATAGACGTTGAGTGCCCACTCCTCCCCCAAGGGGTGGGTCTTACGCTCTTCGGCAACAAGATGACAGGCGCCAGCTCAGTGTTGGGCGAAGAGCTCCGGTCGACCCCAGGGAGCTAGGTTTTGATGCGCGATCCATCACCGTGCAAGGCTTGGTCGATCGGAATGGAGCTCATCGAGGTGGCCATCACAGAGATGCGCCCACTAGCAGCCGAGTCCATGTTTCAGGCCCAAAATGTTTCAGCAGGGCTATCAGAGCCGCAGTGATCCCCCCAACTTCAAGTTGGCGACTGGGGTAAGTAAGTTCACCGGTGAGTCTAAGCCTGAAACTTGGCTTGAAGACTACCGAGTGGCCGTACAGATTGGCGGCGGAAATGACGAGGTGGCTATGAAACATTTACCACTCATGTTGGAAGGTTCAGCCAGGGCGTGGCTGAATCAGTTAGCTCCTAGCAGCATTTACACTTGGGAAGATCTTTCCCGAGTGTTCGTCAGGACATTCGAGGGAACTTGCAAGCGACTAGCTGGATTGACAGAGCTACAAGTCTGCATGCAGAAGTCGAATGAAACCTTGAGAGATTACATTCAGAGATGGATCACTTTGCATCATACCATGGAGAACGTGTCTGATCATCAGGCAGTCTGTGCCTTCAAGGATGGCGTCAAGAACAGAGAGTTAAGTTTGAAGTTTGGTCGGACCGGAGATATGACACTGAGTCAAATGATGGAAATCGCCACCAAGTACGCCAATGGTGAAGAAGAGGACCGACTCTGGAGTGGCAAGTACAAGCCGAGTCAGTCGGAAAAAGGAAATTCCAGTCGGAAACAAAAGCGTAAAGCCGAGCCAGCGGCTCCTGGAGAGGCTCTGGCCGTGACTCAGGGCAAATTCAAGGTGAAACCCAAAGGATCCTGGAACCCCAAGAAGGTGAAGGATAAGGAAGGAAATGACGTGATGGATATGCCGTGTCACATCCACACGAAGAAAGACGAAGAGGGTAATTTCATCTACCCGAAGCATACCACTCGCCAGTGCCGGCTCTTGATCCAGCAGTTCCAAGGAAAAGAGCCTAAGGACAAGGAAAAGGAGTCGGATAAAGCTGAGGACAAGGAGGACAGTGATGGAGGATATCCTCATGTTAATTCCACCCTGATGATTTTCGCTGATGTGGAGAGCAAAAGTCGATTGAAGGTTATCAACCGTGAGGTAAATATGGTCGCCCCGGCGACACCATGTTATCTGAGATGGTCTCAAACTCCCATTACATTCGACCAGTCCGATCATCCAACTCATATAGCCACCCCTGGGAGGCAAGCTTTAGTGGTCGACCCAGTCGTTGAAGGCACTCGACTGACAAAGGTGCTGATGGATGGTGGGAGTGGGCTGAACATATTGTATGTAGAGACGCTAAAGGGAATGGGCATTCCGATGTCTAGACTTAGCTCCAGCAACATGAGTTTCCATGGAGTCATTCCTGGAAAGAAGGCCGAGTCACTCGGCCAAATAGCTCTGGATGTGGTGTTCGGCGACTCGAAGCATTTCCGTAAAGAGAGGCTGACATTTGAAGTCGTGGATTTCCAGAGCGCTTACCACGCTATTTTGGGGAGACCAGTTTATGCACGGTTCATGGCTCGACCATGTTACATGTACCTCAAATTGAAGATGCCTAGCCCCAAAGGCGTGATCACTATCACTGGCAATCGGAAGAAGGCAGAAGAGTGTTTTCAAAAAGGCTCGAAAATTGCCGATTCCCAGATAACAATGGTAGAGCTAGAGGGTACAAGAAAAATGCAGATCCGAGTGATTTGTTGCGGGCCAAGAAGCCTGCCACAGAATCAGCGTTTCAGTCGTCTGGTGAGACGAAGCCCGTTCACATTCACCCGACCGACCCCAACGCAGCTCCAACCCATATTTCCACAACATTCGACCCTAAATAGGAAGAAGCGCTCATCCAGTTCCTCCGTGAGAACTGGGACATCTTTGCATGGAAGCCTGCTGACATGCCGGGTGTTCCCAGGGGGCTGGCTGAGCACCGCCTTAGAGTCGACTCAACAGCAAAACCTGTCAAAGAACATCTTCGACGGCCCGCCGTCCAGAAGAGAAAGGCCATTGGCGAGGAGGTGGCTCGACTGTTGGCGGCAGAGTTTATCCGGGAGATATACCACTCCGAGTGGCTCGCCAATGTCATCATGGTCCCCAAGAAGGACAAGTCACTTTGCATGTGCATTGATTTCAAACATATCAATCGGGCCTGCCCGAAAGATCATTTTCCTCTCCCTCGCATCGACCAAATTGTCGACTCGACTGCGGGATGTGAAAGATTGTCTTTTCTAGACGCCTATTCCGGATACCATCAGATCCATCTGTATGGACCCGATGAGATCAAAACAACTTTCATCACTCCATTCGGGTGCTTCTACTATGTCACCATGCCATTCGGCCTCAAGAATGCCAGAGCCACGTTCATGAGGATGATTCAGAAGTGTTTACTCACTCAAATGAGTCGAAACATTGAAGCATACATGGATGATATTGTGGTCAAATCACGAAAGGGTTCTGACCTGTTGACTGACCTCGCTGAAACATTTGCCAATCTCAGGACGTATGATATCAAGCTCAATCCATCAAAGTGCACATTCGGAGTTCCTGGTGGAAAGTTACTCGGTTTTCTCGTTTCCGAACGAGGAATCGACGCTAACCCAGAAAAAGTTGGCACTATACTCCGAATGGAACGCCCTGTGCGGGTGCACGATGTCCAGAAGCTTACTGGATGCTTGGCCACAGTAAGTCTATTCATCTCTCGCCTCGGTGAAAAGGCATTGCCTCTTTACCGACTGATGAAGAAGGCAGACAAGTTCGAGTGGACTCCAGAAGCTGATGCAGCGTTTGCCGAGCTAAAAGCTCTGCTCTCCACCCAGCCGGTGCTTGCTGCTCCAATCAGCAAAGAGCCTCTGTTGCTTTATATTGCAGCCACAGGACAAGTCGTCAGTACAGTGCTTACGATCGAGCGGGAAGAAGAAGAGAAAGCCTTCAAAGTTCAGCGCCCAGTGTATTATCTTTCTGAAGTTTTGACTCCATCGAAGCAAAGATATCCTCATTATCAGAAGCTTGTGTATGGGATCTACATGACCACGAAGAAGGTTGCTCATTATTTCTCTGATCATTCCATTACAGTCGTCAGCGACGCCCCACTTTCAGAGATTCTGCACAACAGAGATGCAACTGGTCGAGTGGCAAAATGGGCGATTGAACTCCTTCCAATTGATATCAAGTTTGAGGCAAAGAAAGCCATTAAGTCCCAAGCGATAGCAGATTTCCTTGCCGAGTGGATTGAACAACAGCAGCCGACTCAAGTTCACTCGGAGCATTGGACCATGTTCTTTGATGGCTCTAAAATGTTAAATGGTCCCAATGCTGGGGTAGTTTTGGTTTCCCCCCGAGGAGATAAGCTCAGATATGTGCTCCAGATCCACTTTGATTCCTCCAATAATGAAGCAGAATATGAAGCACTTTTATATGGGTTGCGCATGGCCATTTCACTCGGCGTCCGTTGCCTTATGGTTTATGGCGACTCAGATTTGGTGGTAAATCAGGTGATGAAAGAGTGGGACGTTAGAAGCCCAGCCATGACTGGATACTGCAATGCAGTGAGGAAGCTTGAGAAGAAATTCGAAGGGTTAGAGCTCCACCATATACCCCGACTGAAGAATCAAGCAGCTGATGATTTGGCGAAGATAGGTTCCAAGAGAGAAGTCATTTCCAATGACGTGTTCTTGGAACATATCGATACTCCATCAGTCAAAGAAGATCCTTTTACCGAAGAAGCTCTGCAGCCCAAGAGTGTCACAGATCCGACTGAGGTTGAAGTTCCAGCAGTGGTCGACCTGATCATGGAGGCTTTAGTGATCACTCCCGATTGGACAGTACCGTATATCGCGTATATCTTGAGGAAAGCGCTCCCGGAGGACGAGGAAGAGGCTCGACCGATCGTCCGCCGATCCAAAGCCTTTACTGTGATAAGGGGACAGCTGTACAGAGAGAGCGCGACTGGAGTTGGTCAGAAATGCATAACGCCAAAAGAAGGTCGGATAATCCTTGATGACATCCACTCGGGGACCTGTGGCCATCATGCGTCCTCTCGGACCATCATGGCCAAAGCATACCAAGCCGGATTTTATTGGCCAAGAGCGAATGAAATGGCAAAGGAGATAGTCGACAAGTGTGAGGGATGTCAATTTTACTCCAATATGTCACACAAGCCTGCATCAGCTCTGAAGACCATACCACTCGTCTGGCCCTTCACAGTATGGGGATTGGATATGGTTGGGCCCTTGAGAACAGGCCGAAGCGGTTTCACACATGTGCTGGTAGCAGTCAACAAGTTCACCAAGTGGATCGAGGCTAAACCCATCAAGAACCTTGACGCCGGTACTGCTGTCAGCTTCATCAGAGAATTGATATTCAGATATGGAGTCCCGCACAACATCATCACTGACAACGGGTCAAACTTCGATTCAGAGGAATTCAGGGCGTTCTGCACATCTCAGGGCACACGAGTCGACTATGTTTCAGTCGCCCATCCCCAATCGAATGGACAAGCAGAGCGGGCCAATGGCTTGATTCTCAAAGGGTTGAAGCCCCGACTGATGCGTGATCTCAAGCATGCGGCTGGAGCATGGGTCGACGAACTTCCCTCGGTGCTTTGGGGGTTAAGGACCACGCCTAACCGGTCGACTGGAAGAACTCCGTTCTTCTTGGTCTACGGAGCTGAAGCGGTCTTGCCGAGTGACCTGCTCCACAATGCTCCTCGGGTCGAGCTCAACACCGAAGCTGAAGCAGAACAAGCACGACAGGATGCAGTCAACCTTTTAGACGAAGAAAGGGAGATGGCTCTGATCCGATCGACCATTTACCAACAAGACTTGCGTCGCTTCCACGCCAAAAACGTGAAGAGTCGAGCCTTCCAGGAAGGAGATTTGGTTCTCCGAGTGGATCAGCAGAAACCACACAAGCTTGCTCCTTCTTGGGAAGGTCCCTTCGTCGTCACCAAGGTTCTCCACAATGGAGCGTACCGTATTTACAACGTCGAGCACAACATCGACGAGCCCCGAGCTTGGAATGCGGAGCTACTCCACCCCTTTTACACTTAAGTATTCACTCGAATGAGTTGTAATAAAAGTACTTCTGTAGTTCATGTTTCACAAGATAACAGTGTCATAATTTCCCCAATGATTGTTGTCACTTTTATTTGTTCAATAAAATTTCCCCTCAGTGGGTGGCTTAGCTGCGAATCCGTTTCGCCTAAGTTTGTAAAAAAAAATCCTTGCTGAGTGGTGAGCCAGCCTCCCACTCGGGGGCTTAGCTGCGAATCCGCTTCGCCTAAGTTCAAACAAAATCCTACCGAGTGGTGAGCCAGCCTCCCACTCGGGGGCTTAGCTGCAGTCTAAAGTACTCGCCTAAGTTTCAATCAAATCCTACCGAGTGGTGAGCCAGCCTCCCACTTGGAGGCTTAGCTGCAGTCCAAGTACTCGCCTAAGTCAGTCAAAATCCTACCAAGTGGTAAGCCAGCCTTCCACTAGGAGGCTTAGCTGCAGTCCAAGTACTCGCCTAAGTTCAAATACAACGTGTGCTCCGCAAGGAGGACGAGGTGCAGGTCGACTGCTACCCTCTTCCTCCGAGCTACGCCACAAGTACAATGTGCGCTCCGCAAGGAGGACGAGGTGCAGGTCGACTGCTACCCTCTTCCTTCGAGCTACGCCACAAGTACAACATGCGCTCCGCATGGGGGACGAGGTGCAGGTCGACTGCCGCCCTCTCCTTTCGAGCTACGCCACGAGTACAACATGCGCTCCGCAAGGAGGACAAGGTACAGGTCGACTGCTACCCTCTTCCTCCGAGCTACGCCACAAGTACAACGTGCGCTCTGCAAGGGGGACGAGGTGCAGGTCGACTGCCGCTGAGGGAGTCCTGGACTAGGGGGTGTCCGGACAGCCGGACTATCATCGTCCGCCGGACTCCAAGACTACGAAGATACAAGATTGAAGACTCCGTCCCGTGTCCGGATGGGACTTTCCTTGGCGTGGAAGGCAAGCTTGGCGATACGGATATGTAGATCTCCTACCATTGTAACCGACTCTGTGTAACCCTAGCCCTCTCCGGTGTCTATATAAACCGGAGGGCTTTAGTCCGTAGGACATAACCTCCATTACAACAATCATACCATAGGCTAGCTTCTAGGGTTTAGCCTCCTTGATCTCGTGGTAGATACACTCTTGTAATACACATCATCAATATTAATCAAGCAGGACGTAGGGTTTTACCTCCATCAAGAGGGCCCGAACCTGGGTAAAACATCATGTCCCTTGTCTCCTGTTACCATCCGCCTAGACGCACAGTTCGGGACCCCCTACCCGAGATCCGCCGGTTTTGACACCGACATTGGTGCTTTCATTGAGAGTTCCTCTGTGTCGTCACCGATAGGCTCGATGGCTTCTTCAATCAACAACAACGCCGTCCAGGGTGAGACTTTTCTCCCCGGACAGATCTTCGTATTCGGCGGCTTCGCACTGCGGGCTAATTCACTTGGCCATCTGGAGCAGATCGAAAGCTACGCCCCTGGCCATCAAGTCAGGTTTGGAAGCCTAAACTTCACGGCCGATATCCGTGGGGATTTGATCTTCGACGGACTCGAGCCATAGCCGAGCGTGCCACACTGTCATGATGGGCATGATTTAGCTCTGCCGCCGGACAGTGCCTTGGTGGCCGCACACGAATCCGCTCCGGCCCTCAGTCCGGAGCCGATCGCCCAGATCGAGGACCGGTGGCTGGACACCGCCTCGGGGGCTGCAACTTCCGCGGCAATGGAGCCAAACACTGACCTCGTCCCCTTTAAAGCTCGTGACTCCGAGGTGCCAGACTCCCTGCCGGACTCCGAACCTCCTGCGCCCCTGCCAATCGAATCCGATTGGGCGCCGATCATGGAGTTCACCGCTGCGGACATCTTTCAGCACTTGCCCTTTGGCGACATCCTAAATTCGCTAAAGCATCTCTCGCTATCCGGAGAGCCCTCGCCGGATTATGTCCAGGATGGTTGGGATGTGGACGATGAAGAAATTCAAAGCCCACCCACCTCCCACTTTGTAGCCACTGTCGACGATCTAACCGACATGCTAGACTATGACTCTGAAGACATCGACAGTATGGATGACGATGCCGGAGACGAACAAGAACCAGCGCCTACAGGGCACTGGAAGACCACCTCGTCATATGACATATACATGGTGGACACCCCAAAAGATGGGGACGGCGAAGAAGCAGCGGAGGCAGATTCCTTAAAGAAACAGCCCAAGCGCCGACGACAGCGGCGCCGCTCTAAGTCCCGCCACAACAAGAATGGAGATTCCGGCACAGGAGATAATAACACCCCAGACAGTGCCGAAGACAATCCCCTCCAGCAAGATTCAGCACAAGAGGATGCAGAAGCAAGCCCTCGCGAGAGAGCAGCAGACGAAGAGGTCGAGGATGATAATTACACGCCTCCCTCCGGAGACGAGGCAAGCCTCGACGACAACGAATTCGTCGTGCCCGAGGATCCCGTTGAACAAGAGCGTTTCAAACGCAGGCTAATGGCCACGGCAAATAGCCTAAAGAAAAAGCAGCAGAAGCTTCAAGCTGATCAAGACCTGCTGGCCGATCGATGGACCGAGGTCCTCGCGGCCGAAGAGTACGAACTCGAACGCCCCTCCAAAAGCTACCCAAAACGCAAGTTGCTCCCCCGATTAGAGGAGGAAGCATACATACCTTCATCACCAGCGCACAATACGGCCGACCGACCACCCCGTGGTCGCGACAGAGAGGCATCCAGGCCCTCCACCAAGACCATACCCCGGCATCACTCCAAAAGTACGAAGCCAAGAGGGAACGCGCCGGACTTGCGAGATATATTGGAGGACAAAGCAAGGCAATCCAGATCCATCTACGGATCACATGGGCGCCCCACGACCCACGACGAATACCGTCGCGCCAGATACAACAACTCCGGCCGGGCCGAACGCAGCAGACAACGCTCACTCGAGCTACGTCGTGATATTTCTCAATATAGAGGCGCCGCACACCCGCTATGCTTCACTGACGAAGTAATGGATCATCAAATCCCTGAAGGGTTTAAACCCGTAAACATTGAATCCTACGATGGCACAATAGACCCCGCGGTCTGGATCGAAGATTATCTCCTTCACATCCATATGGCCCGCGGCGACGATCTCCACGCCATCAAATACCTCCCGCTCAAGCTTAAAGGACCAGCTCGGCATTGGCTTAATAGCCTGCCTGCAGAGTCAATTGGGTGTTGGGAGGACCTGGAAGCCGCATTCCTCGACAACTTCCAGGGCACATATGTGCGGCCACCAGATGCCGATGACCTAAGCCACATAATTCAGCAGCCAGACGAATCGGCCAGACAGTTCTGGACACGGTTCTTAACAAAGAAAAATCAAATCGTCGACTGTCCGGATGCAGAGGCCCTCGCAGCCTTCAAACATAACATCCGCGACGAGTGGCTAGCCCGGCACCTAGGACAGGAAAAGCCGAAATCCATGGCAGCCCTCACATCATTAATGACCCACTTCTGTGCGGGAGAGGATAGCTGGCTAGCTCACAGCAACAACCTCAGCAAAAATGCTGATAGTCCGTACACTAAGGACCACAATGGTAGGTCGCGTCGAAGCAAAAATAAACGCCGCCTTAACGGCGACGACAAGGAAGATACGGCAGTCAACGCCGGATTCCGAGGCTCTAAACCCGGTCAGCGGAAGAAGCCATTCAAAAGAACCACTCTGGGTCCGTCCAATTTGGACCGAATACTCGACCGCTCATGCCAGATACATGGCACCCCCGAAAAGCCAGCTAATCACACCAACAGAGATTGTTGGGTATTCAAGCAGGAAGGCAAGTTAATTGCCGAAAACAATGACAAGGGGCTGCACAGCGACGACGAGGAAGAGACCCGGCCGCCGAACAATAGAGGACAGAAGGGTTTTCCCCCGCAAGTGCGGACGGTGAACATGATATACGCAACCCATATACCCAAGAGGGAGCGGAAGCGTGCAAAGGGACGTATATGCGATGGAGCCAGTCGCCCTGAAGTTCAATCCATGGTCCTCTTGCCCGATCACTTTCGATCGAAGAGACCATCCGACCAGTATCCGCCACGGGGGATTCGCCGCATTGGTTTTAGACCCAATCGTCGATGGATTTCACCTCACAAGAGTCCTGATGGACGGCGGCAGTAGCCTGAACCTGCTTTATCAGGATACAGTGCGCAAGATGGGCATAGACCCCTCAAGGATTATACCTACAAAGACGACCTTCAAAGGCGTCATACCAGGTGTCGAGGCCAATTGTACAGGCTCAGTCACAATGGAAGTGGTCTTCGGATCCCCGGATAATTTCCAGAGCGAGGAGTTAATCTTCGACATAGTCCCGTTCCGCAGCGGCTATCATGCTCTGCTCGGACGAACCGCGTTCGCAAAGTTCAACGCGGTGCCGCATTACGCATACCTCAAGCTCAAGATGCCAGGCCCTTGCGGAGTCATCACGGTCAACGGAAATACGGAATGCTCCCTCCGAACGGAGGAACACACAGCGGCCTTCGGTACGCCGCCTCCAGAAGGGCCAAGCCGAGTCGGCGTCGTCAAGAAACGTGGCGCGGCCATCGCCAGCATGCTGGGAGCAGACCGCCCAGTCTACGCCACGCCCCTCGAGAATCTACGCGCCGCCCAGTCGATCGTAGACGAGCTAAATGGTCTGGGGGCCGACGAGCTGCCCTACATGACCAGACGCATCCAACAGCTAATCGAAGCGGCCGCAGAGCGACACAAAGCCAGTGTCCCCCTCGCCAAGAGCACGGCGCGACGTCGCGTACGCCGACTGCGGGCGGCGCCCGTGCGAGACAAGAGAAGGATTCGGCTGCTAGCCGCAGCCGGACTCGAATCACCATCGAGCATGACGCAGAAGGCCGCCCTTGAGGTGTGGAACGACGAGGCGACCCGCCTCCCCCTCCGCCTCGTGGGGAGAGATATCCCACCCCGCCGCCTGTCGCGCATCCGACTCTCAGCGGCCGACTTGGTCGCCGCGAAGGAGTCGGCGAGAATGATGCCCGCCATCGGATCGACCGCCTTGCGCGATTCCTGGCCCTGGAAGAAGAAGATGATGTCGGCCCGCCTTGTTTCGGCCCCCGCATCCGCGACGAGCCCTTCCCCAAAGGGTTCTCGCTCCCAAGAGACACGCCCAAGTACAACGGCTCCGTGAAGCTGGAAGATTGGTTGATCGACTACTCCACTGCAGTCCGCATAGCAAACGGCAATAGGTGCGTTGCCATGAAATATGTCCCCCTCATGCTCCAAGGCACGACGCGTACCTGGCTCAATAGCCTCAAGCCTTACAGCATCAACAGCTAGCTGGACTTCACGGAAGCCTTCATACGCAACTTCACCAGCACCTACAAACGGGCCCCCAAGCCCCAACAGCTCTCCTTGTGCGTACAAGGGCCCAATGAATCAACCCGCGACTACCTCACGTGTTGGGCCGAGCTCTGCAACTCCTGCGAGGGGGTGCACGAGGTTCAAGCCATAGAGTACTTCACCACCGGGTGCAGAGAGGGCACCCTCCTCAAGCACCGACTCCTCTGCGACGAGCCAGCTACCCTCGACGAGCTCCGGGTAGATGCCTCTGGAAAAGTGATGGTGCCGGCTCCCAAGACATCGGCTGGAGAATCAAGCCGACGCCCGTATCAAAGCGACCACAAGCGCAAGGCCCCTATGTCGTCTTCCACTAGCCGACAGGTGGCCACAGTTGAAGACGAGCAACCTGAGGGGCGGCCAGCACCCAAGAAGCAGAAGGGCGGTAGGCCGGCTTTGTCGGCGTTCTGGGAACGGGGGTACCCAGACTTGCCTGCCTGCGGCCTGTGGCGTGGCTCAAGGAGTGGCCCAGTACGACCCATCTTCATCAACACATGCTCAAGACCCTCGCGAGGGGCCAAGCCTCGTGGGAAAGGACGACAGGACGCTTCCTCAGGCACGACCTCGTCAGGATGGCTCGCGAGGAGGCGGAGAGATCAAGGCGGGGTACCTCACGAGGTGCCCGTGACGCAAGGCATGACGACCAAGGGCAGGCGGGCGCCAGGCGGGTGCCGGCCTGCGCAGATTCCTTGTTTCCCCTTTGGTGCAAAGGGGGAAAGCGAGGCAAGGCATCAAGCAAAGGCAACCATTTCGGTGCAACAAGACCAAGACCAGCAGGACGGCAGAACGGAGGTCATCGTGGAGCCCAAGCCAGCGTCATCGTCAGGGTCTTTGGCGGCGAGGACCAACTTTATTCAGGATAAGTGTACTAGATGTTCCCCTTCAAAATGGCCAATTGTTGGCGCCCTTCCCGCTCAATATTTGGGAAGAGGCCCGGGGCTTTCGCCTATAAATAGGACTACCCACCATAGTATAGAGGCATCTCGAATCGCCCCCTCCGAAGGGACACCACCACCATAAGAACAGACCCTCACGAGGTTGTTCTTCCCTTTGTATTGTTCATCATCAGCCCCAGAGGCAATCCACCACACCACACACTGGAGTAGGGTATTACACCACAATGGTGGACTGAACCAGTATAAATCTCGTGTCCTTTGAGTTGTTCTTCGTGTAGTTTATATCCTAGCGAGGCGGTGAGACATGAGTAGGCTGGGGGTGTGATCTCCGCATGCACCCCAGTGTTCGAACCTCAAGTGTCTGCCGGAACCCGAAATCCGACATTTGGCGCGCCAGGTAGGGGTGCACCGGAACCCGCCTTCCATCGCCTCGTGTTTCACCGCCCGTTCCATCCATGTTCGAGGCCCGTCGAGCCCGCGCCGAGCGTCAGGCCGCTCTCGCCACTCGCGTCACCCGGACGGCCCCCGTCGGCAGGTGCCGCCGCCGTTCCCCGTCGCCTGCCGTCAACGCCGCCGCCGGCCCGGCGGGGAACGAACAGCAGGCGTCGTCCCTGCATCCTTTAGTGCAGCGGGAAGGCTGCACCGCCACCCCGTCGCTGACCCCAGCTGGTTCCTCGTCCCACGCCCGTCGCGCTCCTGCGGACGCGCACGCCGCGCTGCTCCTGGCGCGGGAGCTCCTGCACTACCGTCCCATCGACGACCTCTACAACGAGTGGCTCGCCCGCATCACCGAGCTCATCAGCGCCGCTGGGGGCTCCCCTGCACTGTCCCTCTCATTGCACCGCGCCCCTCCCTACGCAGGTGATGAAGCTCCGGGGGCGCCTCAGCCGCCTCCCCCGCAAGAAGGCGCCTTGGCCCCAAGGCGCATGGCCCCTGGGTGGAACCCACTCCGTTCGGCGCCAGCGCAGCAAGAGAAGAGCTGCCAAGGGATCCCTCATCCCCAAGAAGCCTCCTGCGTGCTCCCAGCATCGGCTCGACACGAGCGCGCACCTGCTCCGGCGCATCAAGACCCCGCGATGCGCCTGGAGGCAGCGCACCAGGACTTCCAAGATCAAGCTCTCCGTTGCCCAAGGCCTCCCGCGGCCACCCAGTAAGGAAACTAATGTCTTCTGGTCCTGACTTTTTGTTCCTCTCAAGTACAAAGTGCCAATCAAACATCCTAGCTTTCAAATGATCAGCTATACCTTCACCTGCAGTAAATGTCACGTACCAAATGAATAATATGGAACCAAAACAATACATGTTGTTTCATCTTATGCTCAATAATGGCACAAAGGAGTTGAAACTGATGCAGATCATTACGTCTGGAAAGATAAGACATGTAGAGCAAGCAAAAGGCATTAATGGGCAAGAAACTGACGCAAATCCTAACTTACATAATGCTAAACTTGATGCAAATCTTTGGTTACGATTCTATCTCTAGTTACATATCTATTGTAACTTAGGAAAGGTAAGACCGTTTCTACAAGATAAGACATGTGAAACTGATGCAAATCTTTCCTAAACTATCTAAAGCCAATGTTTTTGGATGACTTGAAAAGCAGAAGTCATCATAGGGAACTGTCATGTGCATTTTGTGGGTTTAGAAAAAGGACAATAAGCATTTAGAGAGGTTGCCACAAATTATGATTTCCCCTGTGCATTTTGGATGTAGTTGGCTCGCAACATAGTGAAACATTCAGTTTGTAACTAAACCTTATTATCAGAGTAGCGGCAAAAGATATAGATATAGTGTCATGGAAACAAATAGCACATCGCTGGAGACTTGGGAAAACAAGTTGCGGCGGCAACGGAATTGGTACTGCTCATTGTGGTAGCCAACTACTCCCTCCGTACCGAAATATTTGTCTTTCTAGAGATTTCAGCAAGTGACTACGTACGGAGCAAAATGAGTGAATCTACACTCTAAAATATGTCTACATACATCCGTATGTTGTGTCTTTTTAAAATGCCTAGAAAGACAAATATTGGGGAACGGAGGGAGTACATCCAAAAAGCTAAGTTGTTAATTTGTCCAACTACTGCTCTAAGTCCAACTCCCCCTTATCCCCTGGCGACTTTTTTTTTCTGCAAGTCTAACATTGTTAACTTGTCCAACTGATCTAAATAGAGGGTTGGTGGATTATATGGTAAGCTGTTATTGTTATCTTTATGAGTCTGATTACCAAAAAAGGGCTTTTTTACTCAAAAAGTTCATGAGTCTGATTGTGGGCAAGTACTAGAGTTGTAAGCTAAATGGCATTTCAAGATTTTGGTATGCAGAGTCCATAGTAATAACTTGCATGCTGACTAACTTACCAACTCAACTACTTCTTTCTCGAGAAAGAGTCCTCGACTCAATTTTTGGAGGAACAAGTAGGGCCAACCCCGCGGGATGGGCTAAAAATTGAACCCTACCTCAGGCTCCGCAACAAGAAGCCTCTCACCAGGATGCGGCCGCCAGTGGCCACGCTGCTCTGCTCCGCCGCTGGTTCGCCTTCTTGCCGTCGAGCCGCTGCCTGCTGCCGGCGAGTTGCTGCAAGAGCGATGGAGGCTTAGAGTGAGAGGGGAAGCGGAAGGTGAGCCGACGCTGGATCTAGTGGCCCGCGGCCGACGCCGCCTAGGGTACTGAGAGGGAAGAGGGTATCAGGTGGCCGGCAAGCTACGGTTACTTATACCTCCCTGTCTGGATTGGGCCTAGTTTTAGCTGGGCCGTATCCAATCCGTGTTGGAGAAGTATCAAACGCGAGGTCTCAAGTCTCAACCACGAGCTCTTTTTCCTAAAAAAACACGAGCTCTTCTGATTCTCAACAAAAGGAAAAAAAAGTGATCTTCTGCCCTAAAAAAAGGTAAAGCCAGGTGCGTGAGTTTACCCTCCCACTAGGGTTCCCCTTATTCCCTGGCGACTCGCTAGGGTTTCTATCTATCTCCCATAGTTCACCGTTTTCTCGTGTACGATTGCCTGTGTAGCGATCCCCGACGTGATCCCCCGATCTCAGGCATCTAGTGAAGATGTCTTTATGAGTGAGGAGATGAGTAACAAGCTGGCGGGCGGCGATGAAAAAGGAAAGTACAAGGTGAATTTGGAGGACATGTTCGAGGGGCTGAAATTGCTTGGAGAAGAGGAAGAGGAACTAGAATTCTCTCGGGAGATTGATGAATTAACAAGGATACAAGGTGGGTCGCGATCTTCAGAGTTCATACCCAGAAACCATTCGGTCATGTTGCCTTGTTTAAGTCAATGAGGAATGCCTGGATCCCAGCACAAGGGGTGGCATTAAATGAAGGAAATGTGTCCTAGAGACAATAATAAAATTGTTATTTTATATTTCCTTACTCATGATAAAGGTTTATTATTCATGCTAGAATTGTATTGATCGGAAACTTAAATGCATGTCTGAATACATAAACAAATACCGTGTCCGTAAGCCTCTACTAGACTAGGTCGTTGATCAAAGATGCTTAAGGTTTCCTAACCATAGACATATGTTGTCATTTGATAACGGGATCACATCATTAGAAGAATGATGTGATGGACAAAACCCATCCGTTAGCTTACCATAATGATCGTTCAGTTTATTGCTATTGCTTTCTTAATGCCAAATACATATTCCTTCGACTATGAGATTATGCAACTCCCGGATACCAAAGGAATACCTTGTGTGCTATCAAACGTCACACCATAACTAGGCGATCATAAAGATGCTCTACATGTATCTCGGAAGATGTTTGTTGAGTTGGCATAGATCGAGATTAGGATTTGTCACTCTGAGTATCGGAGAGGTATCTCTGGGCCCTCCCGATAATACACATCATAAGAAGCCTTGCAATCAAAGTGACTAATGAATTAGTTGCAAGATGATGTATTACGGAACAAGTAAAGAGACTTGCTGATAACAAGATTGAACTAGGTATGAAGATACCGACAATCGATTCTCGGGCAAGTAACATACCGATGGACGAAGGGAATTACGTATGTTGTCATAACGGTTCAACTGATAAATATCTTCGTAGAATATGTAAGAGCCAATATGGGCATCCAGGTTCCACTATTGGTTATTGACTGGAGAGGTGTCTCGGTCATGTCTACATAGTTCTCGAACCCGTAGGGTCCGCACGCTTAACGTTCGTTGATGATATAATATTATATGAGTTATGTGATTTGGTGACCGAATGTTGTTCGGACTCCCAGATGAGATCACGGACATGACGATGAGTCTTGAAATGGTTGAGAGGTAAAGATTGATATATAGGACATTGGTATCCGGACACCGAAAGTGTTCCGGAGGGTACCAGGTACATATCGGATCACTAGAAGGGGTTCCGGGCACCCTCGACAAAAGATATGGGCCTTATGGGCCAAGCGGGGAAACACAGCAGCCACAAAGGGCAGATGTGCCCCCCATATGGGCCGACCAAGGTGATGAAGGAAAGAGGAAGGAGGAAAGGAAAGAAAGGGAATAGGATTCCCCCTTCCCCCTCTTTCCTTCCCCCTCCGATATATATGGCAGGGTGGCGCGCGGCTTGGAAGGAGCCCAAGTAGGACTAGGTCCTACTTGGGGCGCCTCCTGGCCTCTCCCCTCGCCCCCTCCCAGCTATATATATGTGGGGGGTGATGGAAATATGCCCTAGAGGCAATAATAAAATTATTATTTATTTCCTTATTTCATGTTAAATGTTTATTATTCATGCTAGAATTGTATTAACCGGAAACTTAGTACTGTGTGGATACATAGACAAACACAGTGTCACTAGTATGCCTCTACTTGACTAGCTCATTGAATCAAAGATGGTTAAGTTTCCTAGCCATAGAACCAAACGTCACAACATAACTGGGTGATTATAAAGGTGCTCTACAGGTGTCTCCGATGGTACTTGTTGAGTTGGCATAGATCGATATTGGGATTCGTCATTCCGATTGTCGGAGAGGTATCTCTCACTACAGGAATCTGCTACTTTGCCGTCTGCCACGGCGGACGGCAAAGGCACGGATGGCAGACGGCAAAGGCCTTTGCCGTCAGCCGCGGACGGCAAAAGGTGACGGCAAAGTAGGGGACGGCTAAGAGCTGCGTTGCCGTCTGCTTCGGGCAGCTGACGGCAAAGGGTCCTTTGCCATCAGCAGCGGACGGCAAAGAAGATGGATGGCAATAAATGCGCTGTTACTCCGTTAGGTTGTTAACGACAGGCCTTTGCCGTCCACTGCGGACGGCAAAGCCTTTGCTGTCAGCCACTGTAGGCAAACTGACCAAATTGGTCAGCCTCCAGGGAGCACAGTTGCCTGCCACGTGGCCTCTTTGTCGTCCGCTGCTGATGGCAAAGAGCCCTTTGCCGTCGGTGGCAGACGGCAAAGAGCCTGCATATTGTCTCTTTTTTTTGTTTTTTTAATCCAACAATTTTCACAGCAAATATATATGACATATATAGATATATTTAACAGCAAACATATCACATATCAAAGTTTCATCAACATAGCAAAGTTTCATCAAGTTCCATCCATATACATTGTTCCATCCATACACATTGTTCCATACACATTGTTCCATCCATACACATTGTTCCATCCATACACATTGTTCCATATACATATTACATAGCAAAGTTTCATGAACATAGCAAGTTATAGCAAGCTAGATACAATGCAAAGTTTTAGCAAAGAAAAAGCAAGCACTCCATCATAGCAAGCTAGCTTCCATGAAGTGAGTGAAATCTGCAAAATGGTAAATAAGAAAGTTAGAAATAGGTGAATAGAACAAGAAGAAGACTAGATCAAGAAGTATATGTCATTTATGAGCTAACTTAGGTGAAATGGATCATATATGAGCTAACTAAGTTGAAATGGGTTGTTCATGAGCTAACTTTGGTGAAATGTATCATTTATGAGCTAACTTAGTTGAAATGGGTCATTTATGAGCTAACTAAGGTGAAGGGCATCGTTTTTGAGCTAAGTAAGGTGAAATGGATCGTTTTTGAGCTAACTTAGGTGAAATGGATCATTTATGAGCTTTTATGAGCTAACTTAGTTGAAATGGGTCGTTTATGACCTAACTTAGGTGAAATGGATCATTTAAGAGCTAGTTTAGGTGAAATGGGTAATTTTGGAGCTAACCTAGGTGAAATGGGTCATTTTGGAGCTAACCTTGGTGAAATGGGTCATTTTAAAGCTAACATAGGTAAAATGGATCATTTACGAGCTAATCTACTAAAATGGGTCATTTTAGAGCTAACTTGGATAAATTGGATCACTTGTAAGATAACTAAGGTAAAATGGTTCGTTTATGAGCTAACTAAGTTAATTATGCAATTTTTGACATAAGTAAGCTTATTAAGTCATTTTGAAGGAAAGGAAGCTAACTCTAGGTCATTACGGTAAGCATATTGGAGGAAATAAAGCTAAGTCTAAGTCTAGAGAAACTTACCGCGATCAGGGAGGTGTAGGAGCGGGCTGGCTCGTGCCGGTAGCTGGAGAAGGATCGTGCGATGCGTTTCTGGAGTTAAGCTGCACCAAAGATCATTTCCAATGTCTCGTTAGCATTATGACACTCAAATGTTAAGACTAGCAAGTAATGTCCATTCAAATTAAACTCACCGTGCTCCCAGGAGCAATCACTGGCATCAGCGGAGCGGTCTGCGGACTTCTCGCACACAGACTGCACATTTGGTTTTCACAACAGAGTCATACTAGTTAGTAATGAGACTCAAATGTTAAGACTAGCAAGTAATCTGCAGAAGAAACTTACCACAAGGAGCTCATACATGGCCCTTGCCTGCATGTCATTCCGTGCCCTCTCTGCCTCCAACATCTTTGTCGTCCTCTCCTCCAACTCCCGCTGCCTCTCCGCCGCCTCCGCCAGAAGTTTCTCCGGTCTATCTCTCTCACTCTGTATAGCAGCCTGCAACACCACTCACATGACCATTTGTAATCATTGATGGAAGCGCACACAATGTAATGGAGAAAGATAGCTGAGTACGTATAACTAACCTTGATGGCGAGTTGGACTGGCCGTTCACGAGGCCTTATCTCAGGAGCGGAGCTCGACTGGCGCGCCTTGATCTCGGGGAGAGTGCTAGCACAACGGATAAGTCCATCTCCCATGGCTATGGAGCCATGGGACCTCCCGCCACCAGATATCATGAGCAACTCTGTATCAATGGGACCCTAGCTCGAGTTAAACTCCTCCCCTTTCCTCGCCTTCCCCTGATCTCTATATTGCACGAGCTTTTCGTGGGCGGAGATGTTGGTGAAGTTCTTTGGATCATCGAGGTCAAACGCAGAGAATGCCTTGACTTTCTTGTAAGAGCCAGTGTGGGCCATGGCATACAGGTCGTGCACCTCTGGCACCTTATCCGCCTTATTGTAGCGTGCCTGAAAGAGAGAAACAAAGTAAATTAGTAATTAAAGGGCTAAAGCTAGCATGATGAATGAATTGCATGAATCATGAAGCAAACCACATACCCAGTTCTGCCCGTACTGAAATAAGTTGGAGCTGCCTTGGTGGTGTGGCACACCTTCCATTTGGGCACGTTTGTCCTTGGCCTCGTTGTGGGTGGCCAGCCATTCTTTTGAGCACCACCCATCGACCAACACCTCCCAACAATCCATCCGATCCGCACACCATCTCTGAGGGGCCTAAGTTAGCAAATAGAAAACTTCAGCGCTACGGCTATGAATTACTAAATAAAGGAATTAAGTACAAGGCCTTAAGAATTACCTTCATGTACTGCTCCTTACTCAAGAAAATATCGCGGCAATCCTGCTTGGACTTCTTGATACCACGGTCGGCGTAGTAGTCTCGAACAGACTACACCCGAGCCTCATGCCGTAAGTTCTGAAGTAGGCACTTGCACTCCTTCTGGATAACATCTGCCGCCGCCTCCTCGTATCCCTCCTCACACCTGTAGAATGTCTGCAATCAAATGAGACAATGTTGATTAGTACAATTAATAACTAGCTAGTTGAAGATTTTTAATTGTGTAAAGGAGAAATTACCCAGAACTTTCTGATCACCATGTCTGCCCTCGTCTTGCACAAGACACCGTCGATAATCTCACACGGCGGGGCCGGGGCAGCCAAGTAGTGCTCCCAACTCAATCCAACCTCTGGAAGCCGACCCTCACCAGGCAACGTGACAAACCCCGGAAAGTTTTGCCGAATCAGAACTCCAAGGATGGAGTTGGGCCGGCGGACACTTTCACGGTGGTCCCAACCCCAGCAGCATGACAAGGCCAACGCATTAGTTATTTGAAGAAACGTGAATGCAGAAGGTACAAAAAGATTAAATGCACTTACCTCTCCCCATCAGGGAAAATCAACCACCTCTGCTCGCGGGTCGCCGGCATGGACGGGAGCCGTGTAGCACCACGCTGGTAGACGTTGCCCCCCTCCTCCTGAAGACGAGTCGGCTCCCCACCATCATCAGCATGGCCACTCGGCTCCCCGCCATCATCAGCATGGCCACTCGGCTCCTCAGGCTGACCCGACCAAGTACCCCATCCAGAGGTGTGCTCCTCCGGGGTCTCGTGGGGCCAACTCTCGTGGGCCGAAGGCCCGTCGACCCGAGGCTCGTGCGCCAAAGACCCGTGGACCGGAGGCTCATGGACCGGAGTCCGTGTAGCCTCCTCCTCAGACGAGTCCACCCTAGCAGTCACGTGCTCGGGTGAAACAGCTGGGGGTGGCGGCGAGGAAGGCGCCGTAAGAGCCACCCTACCTCCTCTCCCGCAACCACGTGCTCCACCTCGGCCCTTCTTCTTACCTCATCCCCTGCTGGGCACCGCGGTCGACGAAGAAGGGCCCGGCGGTGTCGCCATACTGTCTAGCAACGCTCGGCGGAGAGGTGCGTGTGGAATGGAAGACCTCACACTACGCGCTGACGAAGAAGGGGCCTCGGCGCGCTCTCGACCAGCGCCCACCATCTGTCAACACCTGCCATGACAAAGAATAAACGAAATTAGTACAACATGAAAAACAGTACAACATAAACAACTACACATTTAAAACTACCCGATCAACACAATTATATATGATGTTTTTCATAACCAAATCGAAAAATATATGACCTAACTAATAATTCACAAATATATGACCCCGTCGGCCTCTCGAAGGCCAAAGAACACCTTTTCGGGAGGTGTCGGGGGTCGGGGTGTCGTGTCGGTGTCGGGGTGCCGTGTCGGGGT
>NC_057801.1:456521731-456524118 GCF_018294505.1 Triticum aestivum
AGCTAGGCACGTTTAATCTTTGCCGTCCGCCACCTTTGCCATCCGCTAATGTGCGCTTTGCCGTCAGCTAGCGGACGGCAAAGAGGGGGGCCGTTAAGTATTTTTTAACCAGCTCCTCAGTGGGCCCCCCTCCCTCTTTGCCGTCCGCTAGCGGACGGCAAAGATTCTTTGCCGTCGGTTAGCAGACGGCAAAGAACAGGTTGATGGCAAAGGGATTCGTTGCCATCAGCCAGCTCTTTGCCGTCTGCTTTCTGGTAGCTGATGGCAAAGAGCTTCTTTGCCGTCCGCTAGCTGACGGCAAAGAGCTGGCAGATGGCAAAGTAGCTGATTCCAGTAGTGTCTGGGCCCTCTCGGTAATGCACATCACTATAAGCCTTGCAAGCAATGTGACTAATGAGTTAGTTGCGGGATGATGCATTGCGGAACGAGTAAAGAGACTTGCCGGTAACGAGATTGAACTAGGTATTGAGATACCGATGATCGAATCTCAGGCAAGTAACATACCGATGACAAAGGGAATAACATATGTTGTTATGCGTTTTGACCGATACAGATCTTCGTAGAATATGTAGGAGCCAATATGAGCATCCAGGTTCCGCTATTGGTTATTGACCGGAGATGAATTTCGGTCATGTCTACATAGTGCTCGAACCCATAGGGTCCGCACGCTTAACGTTCTGTAATGATTTGTTTTATGAGTTATGTGATTTGATGACCGAAGTTTGTTCAGAGTCCCGGATGAGATCGGTGACATGACTCGAGCCGTAAAGATCGATATATTGGAAGGCTATATTCGGACATTGGAAAGGTTCTGAGTGGTTCGGGTATTTATCGGAGTACCGGAGAGTTACGGGAATTCGCCGGGAGAAGTATTGGGCCTTATTGGGCCATACGGGAAAGAGAGAGGGGTTACCTAGGGCAGGCCGCCCCCCCCCACACACCCAAAGGCCTAGTCCAAATTGGACTAGGGGGAGGGGCGGCGCCCCCTTCTTCCTTCTCTTCTCTCTTCCCTTTCCTTCTCTCCTACTCCTACTACTTGGAAGGGGGGAATCCTACTCCCGGTGGGAGTAGGAATCCCCAGGGCGCGCCATAGTAGAGGGACGACCCCCCCACCTCCTCAACTCCTTTATGTACGTGGCCAGGGGGCACCCTATAGACACACAAGTTGATCATTGATCTTTAGCCGTGTGCGGTGCCCCCCTCCACCATAATCCACCTCGCTCATATCGTAGCGGTGCTTAGGCAAAGCCCTGTGTCGGTAGCTTCATCAACACCGTCATCACGCCGTCGTGCTGACGGAACTCTCCCTCGAAGCTCTACTGGATCGTGAGTTCGTGGGACGTCACCGAGCTGAACGTGTGCAGATCGCGGAGGTGTCGTATGTTCGGTACTAGGATCGGTCGATCGTGAAGACGTACGACTACATCAACCGCGTTGTCATAACGCTTCCGCTTACGGTCTACGAGGGTACGTGGACGACACTCTCCCCTCTCATTGCTATGCATCACCATGATCTTGCGTGTGCATAGGAAATTTTTGAAATTACTACGTTCCCCAACAGGGGGCGCCTAGCACATACCAGACAGTTGTTTCACCGTGTGCGGCGCCCCCCTCCACCGTTTACACCCCCGGTCATATTTTCATAGTGCTTAGGTGTAACGCCCCGGATCTGATGCGCCAGGTGTTCGCCAGTTATTTACCACCGTTGCCATGTCATTTGCTTGCGTGTTGCATTTTGCCATGTCATCTTGTGCATCTCATTTTGCATATGTGTTCGTTTCTTGCATCCGAGCATTTTCCCTGTTGTCCGTTTTGCAATCCGCCACTCCTATGTCCTCCGGTGCCCCCTTTTGTCTCTTGTTGTGAGCGGGTGTTAAAGGTATCAGAATGGACTGAGTCTTGCCAAGCAGCCTTGGTATAGCACCGGTAGACCGCCTGTCAAGTTTCGTGCCATTTGGAGGTCGTTTGATACTCCAACGGTTAACCGGGTAACCGTAAAGGCCTCTTTTGTTGGCAGCCCAACACCCCTTCCAAAGTGGCCCAAAACCCAGCAAACTCCCCTCCATGCTCTCGGTCGTTCGATCACAATCGTCTGGGCGAAAACCGTGCTCAATTTGGACTCTCCTAGCTCCCTCTACCTATATAAACACCTCCTCTCCCGAAATTCCGGATCAAAACCACCCCTAACCCTAGCAAACTCCTCCCCGCGCCGCCGGACATGTCCGCCGCCGTCCGGACGCGTCGGCCGCCTCGCAGCCACGTCGCGCCGGCCAATGGCAGGTCGACACGTCAGCAGCGCCGCTGCCCGCACCCAATCCCGTGCCGCCACCTCACCCGCGCCTCCCTCTCTCTCTCCTCCCACCCGCGCGGCCCGCGGGACCCGGATC
>NC_057801.1:456524423-456531466 GCF_018294505.1 Triticum aestivum
CGCGGCCCGCAGCAGCCCCGCCGTCCACCGGCGCGCCTCGCCGCTGCCGCCCCTCGCCGCCTCATCGTCGGTGTCAGTCCCCGCCGCCGCCTTCCACCGGCGTCGGTAGGCGTCCGGCCCCGCCGGCGCATCCCCGACTGCCCCGGCGCCTCGCCGGGCCTCGTCTCCCGCAAGCAACCGCCGCCGACGCCGCCTTGGAAGGCCGCCTCCGGCCGTCGGAGCTCCGCCGGTGCGCTCCCCGCTGCTCCTCGGTGCGGGTCCGGCCAGATCCGGCGGCCCCAAGGCCGGATCCGCCTCGTCCCGCCCCTGCAAGTTCTCCCCGGCCCCGGATCCGTCTTCCCCGTCCTCTCCGGCAGCAACTCCGGCGAGTTCCCCCGGCGTGCCTCGAGAACCGTGCCGGATTTACAGATCCAGAGGTTGACCCCGATTTTGCGCAAGTCCCTGATATTTTGCATAATCATGGCATGTTCATCGCATCATAACTCTCTGCATACTACTCCGTTTCGTGCGTGTAATATGTCAAATTGTTCGCCTCGACGAGTAATTCATTTCATTCCATTGCATCATTTTCATTTGTGTTCATCTTGATGCCCGAAATGCTGTTGTAAGAGTGCATGTTGCTGTTAATCTGCTGAAACTGTTATAACATGCTCATTTGTCATTTTTGCCATGTTTGATGTGTGCATCCTATGAGTTTGATGCCTACATGTGTTTTAAACTATGCCATGCCATATTTCCAGAGGTGTTATCCATGTATTTTTGTGAGTTGTGTGCTGAGTGCATCGAGCTTGTTAAGTAGGGTACTTGCTGTAGCTGTTTTCCTGACTGATTCTGTTATATTTTGTTGCTATGTAAACCTGCTGCTACAAGTCATTTCGTGCATTATTCTGGAGATGTTCACTAAGGATGTTTTGTTATACATGTCTTGCTCTATCCATTCATGCCCCTGGTTGCATTTATAGCCTGCTGTATCACGTTGTTATCTTGCTCCAAAGTTTGCTAAATAATGTTGTTGTCAACCTGTTAACATGAAGTTCAGTTTTGGCCATGTGCTTTTCTAGTGATCCATGCACCCTATGAACTTGTTCTTGCCATTCTTAGCTTCATAAACATGACTTCTTACTGTTGGTTGCCTTGCCATGCCATGTATTGCTCTGTGGTGAGTGGTTCAAGCTCACCAACATGCCTACTTATTGTTGTTCCTGCCATGTTTGAATCTGTCATATAACTTGCCATGTTTACATGGGTGCCATCATATTTTCTTTCCCCTTTTGGCTTATGGTTAGTAAGGGACTTTTGTTCTATGCAATTAGTAGATTCATGTCATGCCTTTGTTTGCCATGATAAGTTCCTGTAACATGTTGTTTGGTAGCTCTAAACATTGGAACCTGATGTTATTTCTGCCAAGCCTGAAACTGTTATAATTTGCAATCTTCCCATGTCCTTCTGTGCATGTTCTAGTGATTTCTGGAGATAGCTCAGTGTTCATGTTTTGTCGTGCCTTACCTGTACTTCATGCCCATGCCTTTTGTTGTTATGTTGGGGTGCTGTAGCTTATTGTTTTGATGCTTGCAATATGCCTAGTTGCTGTTTTGGTCAGATTGTTGTTATGACGTATAGAGTGTATGTGTTGAACCGTTGCTCCGTTTTGAGTGTGCTCTATATGAAACTTGCTTGATTTTGCATGTAGTTTCATATTATCATGTTGCACCCTTGTTTTGAGGTGTTTGCTTGATGTTTGAGTGCTTTTTGCGTCAATGCCATGTTTAACTTGTTTTGCTCATATCTTCTAGGTCGTAGCTCCAAATCTAATGAACTTTATATGTAACTTGACTAGCATCTCGTGTAGATCATCTTGGTGCATCTTAACTTGCTGTTTAACAACTTGAACATAAGGTTTATTCAGTTCTGGACCAATTTCCAAATTTGCATATGAGGACTTACCGGAATTGTTATATGTTGTTCCCGGCCTCATTTAAACTTGCTTTGATGTGTTGCTCTTGTTTGCATCGTCTCTTGCCATGAGTAGCTTCATGTAGCTTTGTCATGCATCATGCTTGTTATGCATCATGCCTTGTTCATGTGTGGTGTGTTTACCATGTTGTGTGCTTCTTCTCGATAGTTCCCGTTTCGTTGCGATCATGAGGATTTGTTCGTCTACGCTCGGTTCATCTTCGCGGCTTCATCTTCTTCATGGACTCGTTCTTCTTCCTTGCGGGATTTCAGGCAAGATGACCGCTACCCTGGATCTCACTACTATCATTGCTATGCTAGTTGCTTCGTTATATCGCTTTGCTGCGCTACCTATCATTTGCTCTTCAAGCCTCCCAAATTGCCATGAACCTCTAACCTTTGACACCCTTCTAGCAACCCGTTGTTTGGCTATGTTACCGCTTTGCTCAGCCCCTCTTATAGCGTTGCTAGTTGCAGGTGAAGTTGAAGATTTCTCCATGGTGGACAGGGTTATGTTGGGATATCACAATATCTCTTTTATATTATTAATGCATCTATATATTTGGTAAAGGGTGGAAGGCTCGGCCTTATGCCTGGTGTTTTGTTCCACTCTTGCCGCCCTAGTTTCCGTCATACCGGTGTTATGTTCCCGGATTTTGCGTTCCTTACGCGGTCGGGTGATTTACGGGACCCCCTTGACAGTTCACTTTGAATAAAACTCCTCCAGCAAGGCCCAACCTTGGTTTTACCATTTGCCTCACCTAGCCCTTTTTCCCTTGGGAGTCGCGCTCTCGAGGGTCATCTTATTTTTACCCCCCGGGCCAGTGCTCGTCGTGAGTGTTGGTCCAAACTGTCAGCCGCCGGTGGCCACCAGGGGCAACTCTGGGCTCGCCTACCGGAAGTTTGGACAATCCGGTGTGCCCTGAGAAAGAGATATGTGCAGCTCCTATCAGGATTTGTCGGCACATTCGGGCGGCTTTGCTGGTCTTGTTCTTCCATTGTCGAAATGTCTTGTAAACCGAGATTCCGAGACTGATCGGGTCTTCCTGGGAGAAGGTATATCCTTCATTGATCGTGAGAGCTTATCATGGGCTAAGTTAGGACACCCCTGCAGGGTATAAACTTTCGAGAGCCGTGCCCGCGGTTATGTGGCAGATGGGAATTTGTTAATGTCCAGTTGTAGATAACTTGACACCAGATCCGAATTAAAACGCATCAACCGCGTGTGTAGCCGTGATGGTCTCTTCTCGGCGGAGTCTGGGAAGTGAACACGGTTTCTGTGTTATGTTTGACGTAAGTAGGAGTTCAGGATCACTTCTTGATCATTACTAGTTGACAACCGCTCCTTTGTTTCTCTTCTCGCTCTCATTTGCGTATGTTAGCCACCATATCTTGCTTAGCCGCTGCTGCAACCTCACCACTTTACCCCTTCCTTTCCCATTAAGCTTTGCTAGTCTTGATACCCATGGTAATGGGATTGCTGAGTCCTCGTGGCTCACAGATTACTACAACAATAGTTGCAGGTACAGGTTATGCGATGATCTTGAGGCGAGAGCGATGTTCCTTGTTTTGGAGTTCTTCTTCTGCTTCTTCTTCGATCAGGGGATAGGTTCCAGGTCGGCAGCCTGGGCTAGCAGGGTGGATGTCGTTTGAGTTTCTGTTTGTGTTTCATCCGTAGTCGGATGTTGATCTGATGTAAGATGATGTTGTATTTGTGTGGCATTGTATGCCTTTTGTATGTATCCCCATCTATTATGTAATGTTGATGTAATGATATCCACCTTGCAAAAGCGTTTCAATATGCGGGTCTATCCTTGGTGGGACCTTCGAGTTCCTTTTGGATAGGGTCGCATATTGGGCGTGATAAGTTGGTATCAGAGCCTCGACCGACCTTAGGAGCCCCCTTGATTGATCGTGTAGTTTGGCCGTTGTTGAGTCTAGAAGAAAACTGTTTTCGGAGTCTAGTTATATCAGAGAGTAGGACTTCTTTTTACTCCTCTGCCCCTTCGTCGCTCTGGTAAGGAATCTTGACGTAGGTGTTTTGAACTACTCCTCTTGCCCTTCAAATTTTTCTTTAGGTTCACGCAGTTGGTTTTCCGATCGTTGTTCCTCGGCTCTTTTCATCCGGTGCATCTCTCGTCAAGTTGACTCGAGCCTCTTCATCTTTGCCAAGTTCAATCCTCAGTTGTTTTCTTTTCCCACCCGCCCACCCTTTTCCTTCTCGGAGCCGGAGTCTGTAATCGAGTATCCTTCCTACTTGTGTGAAGTCTTTGTTTCTTTCCTCAATAATTTCAACCGGTGTTTTCTCTTCCGGTGTTTTCTTCTCGGAGTCTGAGTCTGTTTCGACCATCAATTTCATTCGTGCGGAGCCTCTTAAGTCTTTCGTCAATTGTCTCAACCGGTGAATTCTCTTTTGTTTGACATTCTTCATCTCTTTTCTTTCCGGTGGACTTAATTCAAATTTTTCGGGTTGATCATATTCTTTTTTTCCTCGACTCAAGTGTTTTTCCCTGCTCGTTCGCCTCTCGCCAGTTTATTCTTCCGGAGTGTTGAAGATATCTCAGGAGATTTGTCTGTGTTTGAATTAATTCGAGGTTGTCACCTCTTTAAAATATTTGAATTGTTCCAGTGCATCATCTATCTGGTCAACAATCCTTTTTCCAACGGTGTTTTCTTTTAGTGGGCCCTAACCCACAGGTTTTTTCCCAGGATCTTACCTGACTCTTCTAATTCCCCCGGGGTTATTCTCAAATTCTTTTCAAGTGTGACGTAAGAATGAATTTCATCAGTCACATGCCTTCTCCAAGATCGCTTTCAAATTCTTTTCATTGTTGGCTCTACCCCTTCGCTTTTCTTTCTCCCAGAGTATCTCAGTAATTTTGGTGGTGTTTTCCGTCGTCATTTGAAAACCGAAGAAGAGTTTTTCCTCTAAATTTTGTCCATTCTCCCGGAGATTCGCGGTGCTAGCTCGATGTTATCCTATCAAATTGTTTCAAGTCATGCAAATTCTTTTCATCCATCCGGAGCATTTCAGGAGTTGCTTTCTCTCTCGATCATCCAGAGGCCATCTTTTTGGAAGATTTCTTCATTCTAAGTTTTCAGATTCGTTCTCCAATTATTCTATATCTGTGCCCTTTCATTCGTGTCAATATTCTTCCGGTGCTTCGTTCAAGTGTTCTTTAATCAGCTCATGATCTCTTTGTTCTTTTGCATGTAAATCCCCTCGACCATTTGGGTTCTTCTAATTCTTCCCGGTGATTCATTCTCTTTCATCATTCAATTTTTGAATTCTTACGGTGGTTTGTTCAAGGTTCCTTTTCTTTGTTTATCATTTTAATTCATTCGTTCTTTTCAATCCTACCGGTGGTTCATGAAGACCTTTTCAAGTTTGCGACATGTTCCCCCTTAATCCTTTTTAAGAAGAATAAGTGGTATGCAAAACCCATTGCTGGTCATCAATTTAATTTGATGAAGGATAAGCATACAATAAATCTTATTCTTATTTCATCCAAGTGAGTAATCCCTTCCTTCAGAGTTTGTTCTTGATGAATAAATTCTAGGTCCAAGTGTTTTCACCTTTTCTTTTCCAGAGTTCAATTTTCCTCGACCATTTTGTCGGAACCTCCATCTAAATCATCGCAAGACTTTAATCTAATTCTTTTCATCCTTCATTCTATCTCATCATCCTTTTCGTTACCGGAGTTCTTCATGGTGGTTCATCATGATTTAATTCTTTTCTCAAATGTTCATCAAGATTCTTGTCGGTGGAGTTCAAGTATCTTTTCTTCTCGCGTCTCGAAGTGCAATTAATTCTCCATATACTTTTGAAGTGGAGTTTTGCATTTCTTCATTCTTCTAAGCTATCCAATCATTTCCGTTTGTGGCCGGTTATCACCTTATGATCTTGAGATGTTACCTATAAGTCCACAACAAGTTTATTCTTTCGTTGTTGATTTTCTCAACAACTCCGTTCAACCTTTCCTTCTAAGTTCTTTTCATTCAACTCTTTCAATTCTTTCCGGAGGTCTTGTGTCATGTCTTCATCAACTGTCATTCCATCCTGTGAAGTTCATGTTCTATTCTTTCCATGTTCAGCCGGAGTGCTGCCTAAATCCTTTCAGTCTTATTCATTTCTTATCTCGTTCTAACCAGAGTGTTTCATAGTCTATCTGATTCTGTGAGCTTTCGATTCTCGTCATTCTCGTCGCTCCTCTCTTCTTCTCGAGTGCTCTCCATTCTTTGTTTCCTCTCTTGAGTTCTTATTTCACCTCATTCCTTTTCCCTTCCGTCTTGGCCCTAAGATCTCGGGACGAGATCTCTTGTTAGTGGAGGAGTGTTGTAACGCCCCGGATCTGATGCGCCAGGTGTCCGCCAGTTATTCGCCGCCGTTGCCATGTCATTTGCTTGCGTGTTGCATTTTGCCATGTCATCTTGTGCATCTCATTTTGCATACGTGTTCGTTTCTTGCATCCGAGCATTTTCCCCGTTGTCCGTTTTGCAATCCGGCACTCCTATGTCCTCCGGCGCCCCCTTTTGTCTCTTGTTGTGAGCGGGTGTTAAACGTTCTCGGAATGGACCGAGTCTTGCCAAGAGGCCTTGGTATAGCACCGGTAGACCTCCTGTCTTGTTTCGTGCCATTTGGAGGTCGTTTGATACTCCAACGGTTAATCGGGTAACCGTAAAGGCCTCTTTTGTTGGCAGCCCAACACCCCTTCCAAAGTGGCCCAAAACCCAGCAAACTCCCCTCCATGCTCTCGGTCGTTCGATCACGATCGTGTGGGTGAAAACCGTGCTCCATTTGGACTCTCCTAGCTCCCTCTACCTATATAAACACCTCCTCCCCCGAAATTCCGGATCAAAACCACCCCTAACCCTAGCAAACTCCTCCCCGCGCCGCCAGACATGTCCGCCGCCGTCCGGACGTGTCCGCCGGCCCGCAGCCACGTCGCGCCGGCCAATGGCAGGCCGACACGTCATCAGCGCCGCCGCCCGCACCCAATCCCGCGCCGCCACCTCACCCGCGCCTCCCTCTCTCTCTCCTCCCACCCGCGCCGCCCGCGGGACCCGGATCGGGCCCGTGCGATCCCGCG
>NC_057801.1:456531822-456559181 GCF_018294505.1 Triticum aestivum
CCCGCCGGCGCATCCCCGACTGCCCCGGTGCCTCGCCGGGCCTCGTCTCCCGCCGGCAACCGCCGCCGTCGCTGCCTTGGAAGGCCGCCTTCGCCCGTGGGAGCTCCGTCGGCGCGCGCCCCGCTGCTCCTCGGTGCGGGTCCGACCAGATCCGGCGGCCCCAAGGCCGGATCCGCCTCGTCCCGCCCCTGCAAGTTCTCCCCGGCCCCGGATCCGTCTTCCCCGTCCTCTCCGGCAGCAACTCCGGCGAGTTCCCCCGGCGTGCCTCGAGAACCGTGCCAGATTTGCAGATCCAGAGGTTGACCCCGATTTTGCCTAAGTCCCTGATATTTTGCATAATCATACCATGTTCATCGCATAGTAACTCTCTGCATACTGCTCTGTTTCGTGCGTGTAATATGTCAAATTGATCGCCTCGACGAGTACTTCATTTCGTTCCATTGCATCATTTTCATTTGTGTTCATCTTGATGCCCGAAATGCTCTTGTAAGAGTGTATATTGATGTTAATCTGCTGAAACTGTTATAACATGCTCATTTGTCATTTTTGCCATGTTTGATGTGTGCATCCTATGAGGTTGATTCCTACATGTGTTTTAAACTATACCATGCCATATTTCTAGAGGTGCTATCCATGTATTTTTGTGAGTTGTGTGCTGAGTGCATCGAGCTTGTTAAGTAGGGTACTTGTTGTAGCTGTTTTCCTGACTGATTCTATTATATTTTGTTGCTATGTAAACCTGCTGCTACATGTCATTTTGTGCATTATTCTGGAGATGTTCACTAAGGATGTTTTGTTATACATGTCTTGCTCTATCCATTCATGCCTCTGGTTGCATTTATAGCCTGCTGTATCATGTTGTTATCTTGCTCCAAAGTTTGCTAAATAATGTTGCTGTCAACCTGTTAACATGAAGTTCAGTTTTGGCCATGTGCTTTTCTAGTGATCCATGCACCCTATGAACTTGTTCTTGCCATTCTTAGCTTCATAAACATGACTTCTTACTGTTGGTTTCCTTGCCATGCCACGTATTGCTCTGTGGTAAGTGGTTCAAGCTCACCAACATGCCTACTTATTGTTGTTCCCGCCATGTTTGAATCTGTCATATAACTTGCCATGTTTACATGGGTGCCATCATATTTTCTGTGCCCTTTTGGATCATGGTTAGTAAGGGACTTTTGTTTTATGCAATTAGTAGATTCATGTCATGCCTTTGTTTGCCATGATAAGTTCCTGTAACATGTCGTTTGATAGATCTAAACATTGCAACCTGATGTTATTTCTGCCAAGCCTGAAACTGTTATAATTTGCAATCTTCCCATGTCCTTTTGAGCATGTTCTAGTGATTTCTGGAGATAGCTCAGTGTTCATGTTTTGTCATGCCTTACCTGTACATCATGCCCATGCCTTTTGTTATTATGTTGGGGTGCTGTAGCTTATTGTTTTGATGCTTGCAATATGCCTAGTTGCTGTTTTGGTCAGATTGTTGTTATGACTTGTATAGTGTATGTGTTGAACCGTTGCTCCGTTTTGACTGTGCTCTATATGAAACTTGCTTGATTTTGCATGTAGTTTCATATTATCGTGTTGCACCTTTGTTTTGAGGTGTTTGCTTGATGTTTGAGTGCTTTTTGCGTCAATGCCATGTTTAACTTGTTTTGCTCATATCTTCTAGGCCGTAGCTCCAAATCTAATGAACTTTATATGTAACTTGACTAGCATCTCGTGTAGATCATCTTGGTGCATCTTAACTTGCTGTTTAACAACTTGAACATAAGGTTTATTCAGTTCTGGACCAATTTCCAAATTTGCATATGAGGACTTACCGGAATTGTTATATGTTGTTCCCGGCCTCATTTAAACTTGCTTTGATGTGTTGCTCTTGTTTCCATCGTCTCTTGCCATGAGTAGCTTCATGTAGCTTTGTCATGCATCATGCTTGTTGTGCATCATGCCTTGTTCATGTGTGGTGTGTTTACCATGTTGTGTGCTTCTTCTCGATAGTTCCCGTTTCGTTGCGATCGTGAGGATTCGTTCGTCTACGCTCGGTTCATCTTCGCGGCTTCATCTTCTTCATGGACTCGTTCTTCTTCCTTGCGGGATTTCAGGCAAGATGACCGCTACCCTGGATCTCACTACTATCATTGCTATGCTAGTTGCTTCGTTATATCGCTTTGCTGCACTAACTATCATTTGCTCTTCAAGCCTCCCAAATTGCCATGAACCTCTAACCTTTGACACCCTTCCTAGCAACCCGTTGTTTGGCTATGTTACCGCTTTGCTCAGCCCCTCTTATAGCGTTGCTAGTTGTAGGTGAAGTTGAAGATTTCTCCATGGTGGACAGGGTTATGTTGGGATATCACAATATCTCTTTTATATTATTAATGCATCTATATATTTGGTAAAGGGTGGAAGGCTCGGCCTTATGCCTGGTGTTTTGTTCCACTCTTGCCGCCCTAGTTTCCGTCATACTGGTGTTATGTTTCCGGATTTTGCGTTCCTTACGCGGTCGGGTGATCTATGGGACCCCCTTGACAGTTCGCTTTGAATAAAACTCCTCCAGCAAGGCCCAACCTTGGTTTTACCATTTGCCTCACCTAGCCCTTTTTCCCTTGGGAGTCGCCCTCTCGAGGGTCATCTTATTTTTATCCCCCCCCGGGCCAGTGCTTGTCGTGAGTGTTGGTCCAAACTGTCAGCCGCCGGTGGCCACCAGGGGCAACTCTGGGATCGCCTACCGGAAGTTTGGACAATCCGATGTGCCCTGAGAACGAGATATGTGCAGCTCCTATCAGGATTTGTCGGCACATTCGGGAGGCTTTGCTGGTCTTGTTTTTCCATTGTCTAAATGTCTTGTAAACTGGGATTCCGAGACTGACCGGGTCTTCCTGGGAGAAGGTATATCCTTCGTTGATCGCGAGAGCTTATCATGGGCTAAGTTGGGACACCCCTGCAGGGTATAAACTTTCGAGAGCCATGCCCGCGGTTATGTGGCAGATGGGAATTTGTTAATGTCCGGTTGTAGATAACTTGACACCAGATCCGAATTAAAACGCATAAACCGCGTGTGTAGCCGTGATGGTATCTTCTCGGCGGAGTTCGGGAAGTGAACACGGTTTCTGTGTTATGTTTGACGTAAGTAGGTGTTCAGGATCACTTCTTGATCATTACTAGTTGACGACCGCTCCTTTGTTTCTCTTCTCTCTCTCATTTGCGCATGTTAGCCACCATATCTTGCTTAGCCGCTGCTGCAACCTCACCACTTTACCGCTTCCTTTCCCATTATGCTTTGCTAGTCTTGATACCCATGGTAATGGGATTGCTGAGTCCTCGTGGCTCACAGATTACTACAACAACAGTTGCAGGTACAGGTTATGCGATGATCTTGACGCGAGAGCGATGTTCCTTGTTTTGGAGTTCTTCTTCTGCTTCTTCTTTGATCAGGGGATAGGTTCCAGGTCGGCATCCTGGGCTAGCAGGGTGGATGTCGTTTGAGCTTCTGTTTGTGTTTCATCCGTAGTCGGATGTTGATCTTATGTAAGATGATGTTGTATTCGTGTGGCATTGTATGCCTTTTGTATGTATCCCCATCTATTATGTAATGTTGATGTAATGATATCCACCTTGCAAAAGCGTTTCAATATGCGGGTCTATCCTTGGTGGGACCTTCGACATTTTGGATAGGGTCGCATATTGGGCGTGATATTAGGCGAAGCCCTAGGACGATCACTGCACCATCACAATCACCATCAGGACTCCGTCATGCTGATGGAACTCATCTACTACCTCGACGTCTTGCTGGGTCAAGAAGGCGAGGGACGTGACCGAGTTGAACGTGTGCAGAACACGGAGGTGTTGTGCGTTCGGTACTTGATCGGTTGAAGCGCGAAGAAGTTTGACTACATCAACCGCGTTGAGAAATGCTTCCACTTACAGTCTACGAAGATACGTAGAGTAACTCTCCCCCTCGTTGCAATGCATCTCCATGGATAGATCATTGCGTGTGCATAGAATTTTTTTTGTTTTCCATGCAACGATTCCCAATAGTGGCATCAGAGCCAGGTCTATGCGTAGATGATATGCACGAGTAGAACACAAAGAGTTGTGGGCGGTGATAGTCATACTGCTTACCACCAACGTCTTATTTTTATTCGGCGGTATTGTGGGATGAAGCGGCGTGGACCAACCTTACATGTCCATGCACATGAGACCATTTCCACTGATGCCTGCTAGAACTACGTCAGTATTTCCCCAAAGAGGAAGGGATAATGCAACACAGTAACGGTAGGTATTTCCCTTAGTGATGAGACCAAGGTTATCGAACCAGTAGGAGAACCAAGCAACACTACATAAACAGTACATGCACACAAATAACAAATACTCGCAACCCGAAGTGTAAAAGGGGTTGTCAATCCCTTTCGGGTAACGACACCAAAAAATGGCAAACACACGTGAGAGAGTTGTAAATATTGATAGATCAAACGTCGAACAAAATAAATTGCAGCAAGGTATTTTTGTATGTTTGGTTTAATAGATCTGAAAATAAAAGAAAAGGAAAATAGATCTCGAAGGCAAATATAATAAAGAAGAGACTCGGGGGCCGTAGATTTCACTAGTGGCTTCTCTCGAGAAAAATAGCAAACGGTGGGTGAACAAATTACTGTTGGTCAATTGATAGAATTTCAAATAATCATGAAGATATCCAGGAAATGATCATTATATAAGCATCTCAAGATTAGTAGACCGACTCCTACCTGCAACTACTACTATTACTCCGCACATCGACCGCTATCCAGCATGCATCTAGTGTATTAAGTTCATGGAAAAACGGAGTAATGCAATAAGAACGATGACATGATGTAGACAAGATCTATTTATGTAGAGATAGACCCCCATCGTTTTATCCTTAGTAGCAACGGTACATACGTGTTGGTTCCTTCTGTCACTGGGATTAAGCACCGTAAGATCGAGCCCACTACAAAGCACATCTTCCCATTGCAAGATAAATAGATCAAGTTGGACAAACAAAACCCACATATCAGAGAAGAAATACGAGGCTATAAGAAATCATGCATATAAGAGATCAAAGGAGACTCAAATAACTTTCATGGATAAAAGGATAGATCTGATCATAAACTCAAAGTTCATCCGATCCCAACAAACACACCGCAAAAAGAGTTACATCATATGGATCTCCAAGAGACCATTGTGTTGAGAATCAAGAGAGAGAGAGAGAGAGAGAGAGAGAGGAAGCCATTTAGCTACTAACTATGGACCCGTAGGTCTACAAAGAACTACTCACGCAACATCGGAGAGGCACCAATGGACATGATGCACCCCTCCGTGATGGTGTCTAGATTAGATCTGGTGGTTCTGGAACTTCCGGCATTTGGAATTGATTTTCGTTGACTCCCCTAGGGTTTCTGGAACATTGGGGTATTTATAGAGCAAAGAGGTGGTTCAGGGGGCACCCGAGGTGGGCACAAACCACCTGGGCGCCTGGGCCCCCAGGCGCGCCCTGGTGGGTTGTGCTCCCCTCGGATCACCCCCAGGTGCTTCTCCAGCCCAGTGGATGTCTTCTGGTCCAAAAAGTTTTGCTGCGTTTGGACTCCGTTTGGTATTGATTTCCTATGATGCAAAAAACAACAACTGGCACTTGGCACTATGTCAATAGGTTAGTACCAAAAAATGATGTAAAATGACTATAAAATGATTATAAAACATCCAAGAATGATAATATAACAACATGGAACAATCAGAAATTATAGATACGTTGGAGATGTATCAGCATCCCCAAGCTTAATTCCTGCTCGTCCTCGAGTAGGTAAATGATAAAAACAGAATTTTTGATGTGGAATGTTGCCTAACATGTCATCTCATATTCTTTTCTTCATAGCATGGACATTTGGACTTCTATATGGTTCAAAGCAATAGTCTAGTTTTGACATGAGACTTAAATACTCAAGCATATCAACAAGCAACCATGTCTTTCAAAATATCTATGCTAAAATAAGTGATACCTAGCCCATCATGCTCAAACATTGATCCATTCATGAAACACACTCGCATATTAACTACACCCAATACTCAAGTACGATCATATTGCCTCCTAGTTGGTGCTTTATTAGAGAAGATGGAGACTCAAATTAAAAATAAAAATTGCATAAAGTAAAAGAAAGTCCCTTTACGGAGGGAAGTAGGGATTTGTAGAGGTGCCAGAGCTCAAAGTGAAAAACTTAGAGATAAAAGCATTTTGGGAGGTGTGCCTTTCCCACCAACGAAAACGACGTTCCCAACACTTTCCATGCTAGATATATCATAGGTGGTCCCCAAACAGAAAGTAAAGTTTATTCCTTTTCAACCATACTTTCACTTTCCATAGCTAATCGTATCCACATGTGCCCGCCATACCAACACTTTCTAAGGAATTTATTATTTGACAACATAAAGTAAATTCATTTTTCATTTCGGGACTGGGCATCCCTAATACCTTTGCCTTATTCTTGTGCAATGACAAGTGAATAAACACTCATCGTGAGAGTAACACATCAAGCATGGAAAATATTAGCCACCCCTCACCTCCTCGCAAGCGCTACAAACACACAAAAGAGAAGTTTATTTGAAAATTAGAGATGGCACATACAAATTTGCTTAGAACGGCAAAATAATACCGCATGTAGGTAGATATAGTGAACTCATGTGGCAAAACTGGTCTAAAGGTTTTTGGATGCACAAGTAGTGATCATACTTAGTGCAAAATGAAGGCTATCAAAAGATTGAGAAGCGACCAACCAAGAAAATAATCTCATAAGCAAGCATTAAGCATAATTAACACCAAATATTGCACCACAAGTAGGATATAATTTCATTGCATGACTATTGACTTTCGTGCTTGCATAGGGAATCACAAACCTTAACACCAATATTCTTACTAAAGCACAATTACTCATCAACATGACTCACATATCACATCATCATATCTCAAAACTATTACAAGGAATTGAGTCTATTTTGTCCAATGATCTTCATGAAAGTTTTTATTATATCCTTCTTGGACATCTATCACTCTGGAACTAATTTTCATGTGTTGCTTTTGATGGGCTCAAACAAATATAAGTGAAGACCATGAGCATAATATTTATTTCTCTCAAATTAATTTAAGTTAAGCAAGAGAGAATTTCTTAAAAAAATTACTAACTCTCAAACAAATCTAAGTGAAGCAAGAGAGCATTTTCTTCAAAAATAGTAAAGCACACCGTGCTCAAAAAGATATAAGTGAAGCACTATAGCAATTCCATAGCTCATAAAATTTTAAGTGAAGCATAGAGAGCAATTCTAACAAGTCATGGCATAATTTTGGCTCTCTCAGATAGGTGTGTCCAACAAGGATTCAAAACTTAAAAAGCAAAAAAAACAAGCAAAGACTCATGTCATACAAAACGCTCCAAGCAAAACTCATAGTATGTGACGAATAAAAATATAGCTTCGAGTGAAATACGGATGGCCGTTAGACGAAAGAGGGGATGCCACTCGGGGCATACCCAAGCTTAGTTGCTTGATACTTCTTGAATATTATCTTAGGGTGCCATGGGCATACCCAAGCTTAGCCTTGTGCTTATCCTTATTCCTTCATCCATCGTAGTGTCACCCAAAACTTGAAAACTTCAAACACACAAAACTTAACAAAACCTTCGTGAGATCCGTTAGTATAAGAAAGCAAACCACTACTATAAGTATTGTAGCAAACCAATTCATATTTTATTCTTGCATTATATCTACCGTATTCCAACTTTTCGATGGCAAAAACTCATCAAAGAAAACTGTCGTGGAATTGTCACGTCAGATGTCCTAGCGTAAGGACTTAGTCGTGAAGCCATCTCAACTAGGAAGCTTAAAGGGGTTAAACGGGACAAAGGACACGAGGTTTATACTGGTTCGGCCCCTTGCGGTGAAGGTAAAAGCCTACAATCCAGTTTTGGGAGGGATTGCTTATGAATTGATAACCAGGGAGCGAATCCGCTTGACCTACTTCTCGATCTGATGTTACTTGCCCTGAACTGCCGCCGGGTTGTCCCTTTATATACAAAGGTCGATGCCCAGCGGCTCACAGAGTCCCGGCCGGTTCATAAACAGTGTCCAACTCGGTCTCTCTTTGTTTCTATCTTACGATACAAGTTTACTCATACATGGCGGTTTATCTCCACAGGCCTTAAATCGCCTCTGGGCCTTGGGCCTTCAAGTAAGCCGCCATCTTCAAGTGTCTTGAGTGGGCTTCGTCATAGGTGTGACCCGGCCCCTCCTGGGCGGGTTATGCCTAATAGTTATATCCCCAACATTAGGCCCCAGATTGATTTGAACTGGTTCATGTCGATCTTCAACACTTAGGCAAAATCTTCTGCTTCCTCTTTATGCAAGAACTTAACCCGTCGTGACGTCATCCTCTAGATTTAGGTTAACCCGCCGTGACGTCATCTGTCATTAATTTATGCTTTATCCTGTTGGGGAACGTTGCATAAAATAAATTTTTTCTACATTCACCAAGATCAATCTAGGAGTTCATCCAGCAATGAGAGAGAGGAGTGCACCTACATACCCTTGTAGATCGCGAGCAGAAGCGTTCAAGAGAATGGGGTTGAGGGAGTCGTACTCGTCGTGATCCAAATCACCAGAGATCCTAGCGCCGAACGGACGGCACCTCCGTGTTCAACACACGTACGGTCAGCGTGACGTCTCCTCCTTCTTGATCCAGCAAGGGGGAAGGAGAGATTGATGAAGATCCAGCAGCACGACGGCGTGGTGGTGGATGCAACAGGGATCCGGCAGGGCTTCGCCGAGCGTCTACGGGAAGGAGAGGTGTAGCAAGGGGGAAGGGAGGCGCCAAGTGCCAGGGTGCGGCTTCCCTCCCTCCCCCCTTTATATAGGGTCCCCCAGGGGGGCGCCAGCCCTGGAGATGGGATCTCCAAGGGGGGGCGGCCAGGGGGGAGGCTTGCCCCCCAAGGCAAGTGGAGGCGCCCCCACCCTAGGGTTTCCAACCCAGCCCACCAGGGGCTGGTTCCCCTCCCACTTCAGCCCATGGGGCCCTCCGGGATAGGTGGCCCCACCCGGTGGACCCCCGGGACCCTTCCGGTGGTCCCGGTACTATACCGGTGACCCCCAAAACTTTCCCGATGGCCGAAGCTCGACTTCCCATATATAATTCTTTACCTTTGGACCATTCCGGAACTCCTTGTGACGTCCGGTATCTCATCCGGGACTCCGAAAAACTTTCAGTTTGCTGCATACTAATATCTCTACAACCCTAGCATCACCGAACCTTAAGTGTGTAGACCCTACGGGTTCGGGAGACATGCAGACATGACCGAGACGCCTCTCCGGTCAATAACCAACAATGGGATCAGGATACCCATGTTGGCTCCCACATACTCCTCGATGATCTCATCGGATGAACCACGATGTCGAGGATTCAATCAACCCCGTATACAATTCCCTTTGTCAATCGGTACGTTACTTGCCCGAGACTCGATCGTCGGTATCCCAATACCTCGTTTAATCTCGTTACTGGCAAGTCACTTTACTCGTACTGTAATGCATGATCCCGTGACCAGACACTTGGTCACATTGAGCTCATTATGATGATGCATTACCGAGTGGGCCCAGAGATACCTCTCCGTCATACAGAGTGACAAATCCCAGTCTCGATTCGTGCCAACCCAACAGACACTTTCGGAGATACCCGTAGTGCACCTTTATAGTCACCCAGTTACATTGTGACGTTTGGCACACCCAAAGCACTCCTACAGTATCCGGGAGTTGCACAATCTCATGGTCTAAGGAAATGATACTTGACAATTGGAAAAGCTCTAGCTAAACGAACTACACGATCTTTGAGCTATGCTTAGGATTGGGTCTTGTCCATCACATCATTCTCCTAAAGATGTGATCCCGTTATCAATGACATCCAATGCCCATAGTCAGGAAACCATGACTATATGTTGATCAACGAGCCAGTCAACTAGAGGCTTACCAGGGACATGTTGTGGTCTATGTATTCACACGTGTATTGCGATTTCCGGATAACACAATTATAGCATGAATAATAGACAATTATCATGAACAAAGAAATATAATAATAACCATTTTATTATTCCCTCTAGGGCATATTTCCAACAGTCTCCCACTTGCACTAGAGTCAATATTCTAGTTATATTGTGATGAATCGAACACCCATAGCGTTCTGGTGTTGATCATGTTTTGCCCTAGGGAGAGGTTTAGTCAACGGATCTGCTACATTCAGATCCGTATGTACTTTACAAATATCTATGTCTCCATCTTGAACATTTTCACGTATGGAGTTGAAGCGACGCTTGATGTGCCTGGTCTTCTTGTGAAACCTGGGCTCCTTGGCAAGTGCAATAGCTCCAGTGTTGTCACAGAAGAGTGCGATCGGCCCCGACGCATTGGGTATGACTCCTAGGTCGGTAATGAACTCCTTCACCCAGATTGCTTCATGCGCTGCCTCCGAGGCTGCCATGTACTGTGCTTCACATGTAGATCCCGCCACGACGCTTTGCTTGCAACTGCACCAGCTTACTGCCCCACCATTCAAAATATACACGTATCCAGTCTGTGACTTAGAGTCATCCAGATCTATGTCGAAGCTAGCGTCGACGTAACCCTTTATGACGAGCTCTTCGTCACCTCCATAAATGAGAAACATATCCTTAGTCCTTTTCAGGTACTTCAGGATGTTCTTGACCGCTGTCCAGTGTTCCTTGCCGGGATTACTTTGGTACCTTCCTACCAAACTTACGGCAAGGTTTACATCAGGTCTGGTACACAGCATGGCATACATAATAGACCCTATGGCTGAGGCATAGGGGATGACACTCATCTCTTCTTTATCTTCTGCCATGGTCGGGCATTGAGCCGAGCTCAATCGCACACCTTGCAATACAGGCAAGAACCCTTTCTTGGACTGATCCATATTGAACTTCTTCAATATCTTATCAAGGTATGTGCTTTGTGAAAGACCTATGAGGCGTCTCGGTCTATCCCTATAGATTTTGATGCCTAATATGTAAGCAGCTTCTCCAAGGTCCTTCATTGAAAAACACTTATTCAAGTAGGCCTTAATGCTGTCCAAAAGTTCTATTTCATTTCCCATCAAAAGTATGTCATCTACATATAATATGAGAAATGCTATAGAGCTCCCACTCACTTTCTTGTAAACGCAGGCTTCTCCATAAGTCTACATAAACCCAAACGCTTTGATCATCTCATCAAAGCTAATTTTCCAACTCCGAGATGCTTGCACCAGCCCATAAATGGATCGCTGGAGCTTGCATACCTTGTTAGCATTCTCAGGGTCGACAAAACCTTCTGGCTGCATCATATACAGTTCTTCCTTAAGGTGACCGTTAAGGAATGTCATTTTGACGTCCATTTGCCATATCTCATAATCATAGTATGGGGCAATTGCTAACATGATTCGGACGGACTTCAGCTTTGCTACGGGAGAGAATGTCTCATCGTAGTCAATGCCTTGAACTTGTCAATAACCCTTAGCGACAAGTCGAGCTTTATAAATGGTAACATTACCATCCGCGTCCGTCTTCTTCTTAAAGATCCATTTGTTTTCTACCGCTCGCCGATCATTGGGCAAGTCTGTCAAAGTCCATTGAGGGAGTCCTGGACTTGGGAGTGTCCGGATAGCCGAACTATCATCATCGGCCGGACTCCAAGACTATGAAGATACAATATTGAAGACTTCGTCCCATGTCCGGATGGGACTTTCCTTGGCGTGGAAGGCAAGCTTGGCAATACGGATATGTAGATCTCCTACCATTGTAACCGACTCTGTGTAACCCTAGCCCTCTCCGGTGTCTATATAAACCGGAGGGTTTTAGTCCGTAGGACACAACAACAACAATTACTACAATCATACCATAGGCTAGCTTCTAGGGTTTAGCCTCCTTGATCTCGTGCTAGATTCACTCTTGTACTACCCATATCATCAATATCAATCAAGCAGGAGTAGGGTTTTACCTCCATCGAGCGGGCCCGAACCTAGGTAAAAACATCGTGTCCCTTGTCTCCTATTACCATCCGCCTAGACGCACAGTTCGGGACCCCCTACCCGAGATCCGCCGGTTTTGACACCGACATTGGTGCTTTCATTGAGAGTTCCTCTGTGTCGTCCCCAATAGGCTCGATGGCTCCTTCGATCATAAACAACGACGCAGTCCAGGGTGAGACTTTTCTCCCCTGACATATCTTCGTATTCGGTGGCTTTGCACTGCGGGCCAATTCACTTGGCCATCTGGAGCAGATCGAAAGCTACGCCCCTGGCCGTCAGGTCAGATTTGGAAGTCTAAACTTCACGGCTGACATCCACGGAGACTTGATCTTCGATGGATTCGAGCCACAGCCAAGCGCGCCGCACTGTCAAGATGGGCACGATTTAGCTCTGCTGCCGGACAGTGTCCTGGAGGCCGCACACGAGTCCGCTCCGATCCTCAATTCGGAGCCGGCTGCGCAGATCGAGGACGGGTGGCTAGACAGCACCTCGGGGGCTGCAACATCTACAGCGATGGAGCCGAATACTGACCTTGTCCCCTGTGAGGCTCGTGACTCCGAGGTGCCGGACTCCTCGCCGAACTCCGAACCTCCCGCGCCCCCTCCAATCGAATCCGATTGGGCGCCGATCATGGAGTTCACCGCTGCGGACATCTTTCAACATTCACCTTTCGGTGACATCTTGAATTCGCTGAAATATCTCTCATTATCAGGAGAGCCCTGGCCGGACTGCGGTCAGGACAGTTGGGATGCGGACGACGAAGAAATTCAAACCCCACCCACCACCCACTTTGTAGCCACTGTCGACGATCTAATCGACATGCTAGACCTCGACTCCGAAGACATCGACGGTATGGACGATGATGCCGGAGACGACCAGGAACCAGTGCCTACGGGGCACTGGAAGACCACCTCGTCATATGACATATACATGGTGGACATCCCAAAGGATGGGAATGGCGAGGAAGCAGCGGAGGAAGGCTCCTCCAAAAAACAGCCCAAGCGCCAGCGTCAGCGGCGCCACTCTAAATCCCGCCACAGCAAGAATGGAGATTCCGGCACCGGAGATAATAACACCCCAGAGAGTGCCGAAGGCAACCCCCTCCAGCAAGATTCAGCACAGGAGGATGGAGAAGCCAGCCATCACGAGAGTGGCAGACGAAGAGGTCGGGGACGATAATTACATGCCTCCCTCCGGAGACGAGGCAAGCCTCGACGACGACGAATTCGTCGTGCCCAAGGACCCCGTCGAACAAGAGCGTTTCAAACGCAGGCTTATGGCCACGACAAACAGCCTAAAGAAAAAGCAGCAACAGCTTAGAGCTGATCAAGATCTGCTAGCTGACAGATGGACTGAAGTCCTTGCGGCCGAAGAGTACGAACTCGAACGCCCCTCCAAAAGCTACCCCAAACACAAGCTGCTCCCCTGACTAGAGAAGGAGGCATACAAACCTGCATCACCAGTGCACAATACGGCTGACCGACCACCTCGTGGCCGCAATAGAGAGGCCTCTAGGCCCTCCACTAGAACCGTACCCCGGCACCGCTCAAAAAGTACGAAGCCACGGGGGAATGCGCCGGACTTGCGAGACATATTGGAGGATAAGGCAAGACAATCAAGATCGATCTATGGATCGCGTGGGCGCCCCACAATGCGCGAAAACGATCGTCGCGCCAGATACAGCAACTCCGGCCGGGCCGAACACAGTAGACAAAGCTCGTTTGAGCTACGTCTTGATATAGCCCAATATAGAGGCGCCGCACACCCTCTATGCTTCACAGATGAAGTAATGGATCATCAAATCCCCGAAGGGTTTAAACCCGTGAACATTGAATCATACGATGGCACAACAGACCCTGCGGTTTGGATCGAAGACTATCTCCTTCACATCCACATGGCCCGCGGTGACGATCTTCACGCCATCAAATATCTCCCACTCAAGCTTAAGGGACCAGCTCGGCATTGGCTTAAAAGCTTGCCAGCAGAATCAATTGGGTGTTGGGAGGACCTGGAAGCCGCATTCCTTGATAACTTCTAGGGCACATATGTGCGACCCCCAGACGCCGATGACCTAAGCCACATAATTCAGCAGCCAGACGAATCGGCCAGACAGTTCTGGACACGGTTCTTGACAAAGAAAAATCAAATCGTCGACTGTCCGGATGCAGAGGCCCTCGCAGCCTTCAAACATAACATCCGCGATGAGTGGCTCACCCGGCACCTAGGACAGGAAAAGCCGAAATCCATGGCAGCCCTCACATCACTCATGACCCGCTTCTACGCGGGAGAGGACAGCTGGCTAGCTCGCAGCAACAACCTCAGCAAAAATTCTGGCAGTCCAGATACCAAGGACCACAATGGCAGGTCGCGTCACAACAAGAACAAACGCCGCGTTAACGGCGACAATACTGAGGATACAACAGTCAATGCCGGATTCAGAGGCTCCAAACCCGGTCAGCGGAAAAAGCCATTCAAAAGAACCACTCCAGGTCCGTCCAATTTGGACCGAATACTCGACCGCTTGTGCCAGATACACGACACCCCCGAAAAGACAGCTAATCACACCAACAAGGATTGTTGGGTATTCAAGCAGGCATGCAAGTTAATTGCCAAAAATAATGACAAGGGGCTGCATAGCGATGACGAGGAAGAGACCCGGCCGCCGAACAATAGAGGAGAGAAAGGTTTCCCCCCACAAGTGCGGACGGTGAACATGATATACGCAACCCACATACCCAAGAGGGAGCGGAAGCATGCACTTAGGGACGTATACGCGATGGAGCCAGTCGCCTCGAAGTTCAACCCATGGTCCTCCTGCCCGATCACTTTTGATCGAAGGGACCACCCCACCAGCATCCGCCACGGCGGATTCGCCGCATTGGTTTTAGACCCAATCGTCGATGGATTTCACCTCACGAGAGTCCTGATGGACAGCGGCAGCAGCCTGAACCTGCTTTATCAGGATACAGTGTGCAAGATGGGCATAGACCCCTCAAGGATTAAACCTACAAAGACGACCTTCAAAGGCGTCATACCAGGTGTAGAGGCCAATTGTATAGGATCAGTCACACTTGAAGTGGTCTTCGGATCCCTGGATAACTTCCGAAGCAAGGAGTTAATCTTCGATATAGTTCCGTTCCGCAGCGGCTATCATGCTTTGCTCGGACGGACCGCGTTTGCAAAGTTCAACGCGGTGCCGCACTACGCATACCTCAAGCTCAACATGCCAGGCCCTCGAGGAGTCATCACGGTCAACGGAAACACTGAACGCTCCCTCCGAAAGGAGGAACACACAGCGGTTCTCGCAGCAGAAATACAGAGCAGCCTCTTAAGGCAATTCTCGAGTCCGGTCGTTAAGCGACCGGATACGGCTAAATGCACCCGGAGTAACCTACAACAAGACCACATGGCACGTTCCGAGCATGCGTAGCAGTGCGGCCCCAACCCCAGCCTTTGCAAAATTGCAAGACCGGTCCTTCGCGTACATCATTACGCTCTGGAGATACCATGGGCATAGGGGAAGGGGCACGACCACAACAGGCCCAGAGTGCGGCTCAACCACACCAGGGCTCCCAAGTGTGTCATTCTATTTCCTTTTTCTTTTTTTTGTTACCCGCAGGACTCCGTTCACCAGAGGCCTTGTCCGGCAGTAGACCTGCCGAACTCACGATGCAACAGCCAGGGAGGGAGAAAGGCTACGACGAGTATCCAGGTGGTCTCCGTTACGAGCATTATATTTGTTTTATACACCATTCCGCAGCCCACCCCTGGAGGGGGACATGTTTAATAGTCCCATCCCTTGCTTACCGCACTATCTGTATCGTTCTGCATTCATGGCAGCATTTCTTGAATAAACAATGCATCGCTTTTTGCTTATAATTGCATTTCTTTTTTATACATATGTTCATTTACGACATGTTGCATCCGTACACTTTGGTACGGCTAAATACACCAGGGGCTTAAGTTCCCCACATTATGGTGTGATAAGTCCGAACACTTTCACAAGTGCGGCACCCCGAACTTATAACATTATATGCATCGGCTCCGAATCATGTCTTGGGTCAATAGTTGGGTTTGCCCGGCTCCCATGTTTTGGTACCTTACGTTCCGTTGTATCGGCTAAGGTAGCACTGGGAGAACCACTGCGATTGCGCCCCGGTTGAGCTGGGCGAGCGCCTCAGTGGAGAAAGCTAAAACTGACCGTCATGATAAGGCGAGAGCTGGTCGCTGTTCGAGAGGTTTTTTCGAGTCCCTAAAGACTTATGCCGCTTAGAGCGAGGAACCGGCTTTGTCCGGCCTAGGCGTGGATAGCGCCCCGAACTCGGTCTTCCGAACACTAGGGGCTTCGCCGAAATTTAAAATTATAGAATTCTATGGCTAAGTGAGAGTGTTCAAGCATTATAAGTCCGGTTGCCTCGTTCGTTGTGTTGAACGCCTCCCTAGATGGACCCAAAAATGGGAACAAGAGCGCTCAAGTTTATCCCGAACACCCCAGCACTTGTGGCATGGGGGCTGAAGCCGACGACTTGCCATCTCTCAGATTTGATAAACGGCCGCACAAAAGGTAATATTTTAAATTAACAAGCGTTGCTTAGCGCATATGAACAAAGTCTTTAGCGCACAGGATAACAAAATGCGAGTCTACTCAAATATTACATCTTTGGAGCACTCACCCGCAATCATGTGGGCACCCCCTAGGACACTCTTATAATACATTTTGGGCGTACGATACTACTTGCCCGCCGGCGGCGCGTCCGTCAGAAGCTTCTCAGCATCCATCCTGCCCCAGTGCACTTTTGCACGGGCAAGGGCCCGACGGGCACCTTCAATGCAGGCGGAGTGCTTGACGACCTCAACCCAGGGACACGCATCCACCAGCCGCCGCACCAGGCCGAAGTAGCTCCCAGGCATGGCCTCCTTGGGCCACAGCCGAACTATGAGGCCCTTCATGGCCTGTTCGGCTACCTTGTGGAGCTCGACCAGCTGCTTCAGCTGGTCGCTAAGGGGCACCCGATGTCCGGCCTCAGCATACTGAGACCAGAAGACCTTCTCCGTCGAGCTCCCCTCCTTGGCCCGGTAGAAAGCGGCAGCATCGGACACGCTGCGAGGCAGATCCGCGAACGCTCCTGGAGAGCTCCGAATTCGGGTAAATAATAGGTACTTCACATTCACATGCTTGCTTTGCATGAAAAATGCCTTACCCGCCGCTATTTTCTTCAACGCCTCGATTTCCTGGAGGGCCTTGTGGGCTTCGGCCTTAGCGGCTTTGGCACTCTCAAGAGCCGACGCAAGCTCGGACTCCTGAGTCTTCGAGTCACGCTCCAAACCCTCGTGCTTCTCCACGAGAGCCTGGAGCTCTTGCTGTACCTCTGCCACCCGCGCCTCTTGCTTCTCCCGCTCGGCTCGCTCCGCGGCCGCATTACGTTCGGCCGCGGACACCGCCTCCTTCAGGGTCGCCACCTCGTTCGTGGTCCCTGGAGTACCCATGTTATCCTTGTTATTTCTCTTTCAACCAAAATCCTTTTCTGTAAGGTACAAATTTAATACGGTGTTACTCACCTTCCTTGTCCTCGAGCTGCTTCTTGGCACGGCCGAGCTCGGTCTCGGACCGCTCGAGGTTCTGCTTAAAAGCATCGACCTCCGCAGTCAGTGCGGCAGAGGTCAGCAGCGCAGCCTGCAATCCCATATTGACATATTTTTTAGAACTCCTGCATATATCTTTTTAGATCCTCAGTCCGGCTTTTGTTTCTGAACACCGAACCGAGCATCAAGGGCTACTGTCTATGCGGTATTATATTACAAATCTTAAATTTCTTATCTCAAAACCTGTTAGAAGGCTGCTGCAGGCTTCGGTTAGCCTGCTCTTGGCGAGCTGAACCTTCTGAATCACCCCGCTCATGACAGTGTGGTGTTCTTCTTCGATGGAAGCGCCGTTGAGCGCCTCTAGCAAGTTATCCGGCATCTCCGGTTGGACGGAGGCCGCCGGCGTCACAGTCTTGCCCTTCCTACGAAGGGGCCACTTGCCGGACTCCGGAACTACTGCAGGTTCCGGTGCGGAGTCCGGGGCGAAGTCCGGGAGGTTGCCCTGCGGCACCTCCGGAGCCCCTCCCCCTGGTGGGTCCCCTCCTGGGATCCCACCTCAGTGTCGTCAGCGCCACGGGGAGCGGAGGCGGTCGGAAGGGAATCCATATCCGACGTGCCCAAGGACCCACTCGACGAAGCGGGAAGATCGTCCTTGGCCGGACTACAAGTTGTATGCGGCATTAGAAAGACACCACGTGGCGAAAAGAAAAATCATAAATCATCTAGGAGTCCGGATACTTACGATCTCGCCAGGGACTTGGCCCTTGAGCGCCACTCCTCGTCGTCGTCACCGACGTTGGCGGAACAGTCCGGGGGAAGGGTCCTTCCCTTCTTGGAACCTTCGGCCTGCCTCGTTGGGGAGGCCTTCCTCTTCTTCTCTCCCCCCGCTGGGGAAGAGTCCTCCTTCTTCTCCTCCTCCTCGTGGCAGGAGTCCGCCTCGGAGTCATCGGATGATGAGTCCGATACTACCTGGCGTCGGGAACTCCTTCGGGTTCCCGTGGCCTTCTTCTTGGCCTTCTTCCCCGGCACTACGTAAAGTGCCGGGACCAGCAGCCCTGTCAGACGGGCGTCCGCTGGATCTTCTGGAAGGGGAGCCGGATAGTTAACCTATCCGGACGTCTTCTGCCAGTCCTGTTAAAGGTATTGGGAGTTTAGATCCCGCATAGAGTCAAACTATGAAAAACGAATGTCCCGTAAAGGATAACGTAGCTTACCTCGCCAGCTGGATGCTGCGAGCTGAATCCGCGATCTTTGGTAGCAGATGCGGGAGCTTTGGCGCCCTTAAAAAGAACCCTCCAGGCCTCTTTGTACGTAGTGTCGAAGAGGCCGCGCAAGGTCTGGTGCTGTGCCGGATCAAACTCCCACAAATTGAAGTCCCGTTGCTGGCAGGGGAGAATCCGGCGGACGAGCATGACCTGGATCACGTTGACAAGCTTGAGCTTCTTGTTCACCAGGGTCTAGAGACAGGACTGGAGTCCGGTCAGCTCCTCCGAACTACCCCAAAGCAAGCCCTTCTCTTTCCAGGAGGTGAGCTGCATGGGGATGCCAGATCTGAATTTGGGGGCCGCTGCCCATTTAGGGTCACGCGGCTCGGTGATGTAGAACCACCCCGATTGCCACCCTTTGATGGACTCCACGAAGGCGCCCTCGAGCCAGGTGACGTTGGGCATTTTGCCCACCATGGCGCCTCCGCACTCCGCTTGTCTGCCCTTTACAACCTTCGGCTTGACACTGAAGGTCTTTAGCCACAAGCCAAAGTGGGGCTGGATGCAGAGGAAAGCCTCACACACGATGATAAATGCCGAGATATTGAGGATGAAATTTGGAGCCAGATCGTGGAAGTCCAGGCCGTAGTAGTACATGAGCCCCCGGATGAAGGGGTGGAGTGGGAAGCCCAGTCCGCGGAGGAAATGGGGAAGGAATACGACCCTCTCATGGGGCCTAGGGGTGGGGATGAGCTGCCCCTCGTCGGGCAGCCGGTGCGCGATGTTGCTGGACAGGTATCCGGCGCTGCACAGCTTCTCGATGTGCCCCTCCGTGACGGAGGAGGCCATCCACTTGCCTCCCACTCCGGACATGGCTGGAAAGGGTCGAGGTGAGATGTGCGTACTTGGGCGCTGGAGCTCGAGTGCGCGGAGATGGATAAGCAAAGGAGGAAGAAGGCGTAGGTAAAGGAGGTGGATCCTTATCCCCTTATATATGGGCGGTTGAAACTATGCGTCCCTACTAGCCTGGTAAAACTTGCTTATCTCCCAAGCGCCGCAATCAATGGCGCGGTTGGGTTACCCACGTCCGTATTGATGGGAATCTCGGAATAAGGGGAACACGATCTCTGCTTCGACAAGACGTGCCAAGGAAACCGCTTCGCTAAATGCGCTGAGGTGGTATGATAAAAACGATTCAAGTAAAGGCTTGGTGGTGGTGTGACGTCACGCCACAAAATACGTTAGCAGATTGAACTTGTGTAAATATTATTCTCTCTACGGTGGTATGTGGAATTTGCTTTACAGAGCCAGACACTATCCTGGTGTTCACAATCTTCTATGAATTATTCGGAGAAGGAACCCGCCTTGCAATGCCGAAGACAATATGCGCGCCGGACTCATCGTCATTGAAGCCTGGTTCAGGGGCTACTGAGGGAGTCCTGGACTAGGGGGTGTCCGGATAGCTGAACTATCATCATCGGCCAGACTCCAAGACTATGAATATACAACATTGAAGACTTCGTCCCATGTCCGGATGGGAATTTCCTTGGCGTGGAAGGCAAGCTTGGCAATACAGATATGTAGATCTCCTACCATTGTAACCGACTCTGTGTAACCCTAGCCCTCTCCGGTGTCTATATAAACCGGAGGGTTTTAGTCCATAGGACACAACAACAACAATTACAACAATCATACCATAGGCTAGCTTCTAGGGTTTAGCCTCCTTGATCTCGTGGTAGATCCACTCTTGTACTACCCATATCATCAATATAAATCAAGAAGGAGTAGGGTTTTACCTCCATCGAGAGAGCCCGAACCTGGGTAAAAACATCGTGTCCCTTGTCTCCTGTTACCATCCGCCTAGACGCACAGTTCGGGACCCCCTACCCGAGATCCGCTGGTTTTGACACCGACATCCATACTTCGTTTTCATACATGGATCCTATCTCGGATTGCATGGCTTCAAGCCATTTGTTGGAATCTAGGCCCGCCATTACTTCTTCATAGTTCGAAGGTTCACCATTGTCTAACAACATGATTTCCAAGACAGGGTTGCTGTACCACTCTGGTGCAGAACATGTCCTTGTGGACCTTCGAAGTTCAGTAGGAGCTTGATCCAAAGTATCTTGATCATCATCATTAACTTCCTCTCTTGTCGGTGCTGGCACCACAGGAACATCTTCCTGAGCTGCGCTACTTGTCGTTTCAAGAGGTAGTACTTCATCAAGCTCTACTTTCCTCCCACTTAATTCTTTCGAGAGAAACTCTTTCTCCAGAAAGGACCCGTTCTTGGCAACAAAGATCTTGCCTTCGGATCTTAAGTAGAAAGTATACCCTATGGTTTCCTTAGGGTATCCTATGAATACTCATTTTTCCAACTTGGGTTCGAGCTTCTCGGGTTGAAGTTTCTTGACATAAGCATCGCATCCCCAAACTTTTAGAAACGACAACTTAGGTTTCTTGCCAAACCATAATTCATACGGTGTCGTCTCAACGGATTTAGACAGTGCCCTATTTAAAGTGAATGTAGCTGTCTCTAGAGCGTATCCCCAAAATGATAGCGGTAAATCAGTAAGTGACATCATAGATCGCACCATATCCAATAGAGTGCGATTACGACGTTCGGACACACCATTTTGCTGAGGTGTCCCAGGTGGCGTGAGTTGTGAAACGATTCCACATTTCCTTAAGTGCATACCAAATTCATGACTTAAATATTCTCCCCCACGATCTGATCGTAAGAACTTTATCTTTCGGTCACGTTGATTCTCTACCTCATTCTGAAATTCCTTGAACTTTTCAAAGGTCTCAGACTTGTGTTTCATCAAGTAGACATACCCATGTCTACTCAAGTCATCAGTGAGAGTGAGAACATAACGATATCCTCCGCGAGCCTCAACACTCATTGGACCGCACACATCAGTATGTATGATTTCCAATAAGTTGGTTGCTCGCTCCATTGTTCCAGAGAACGGAGTCTTGGTCATCTTGCCCATGAGGCATGGCTCGCATGTGTCAAACCATTCATAATCTAGAGACTCTAAAAGTCCACCAGCATGGAGCTTCTTCATGCGCTTGACACCAATGTGACCAAGGCGGCAGTGCCACAAGTATGTGGGACTATCGTTATCAACTTTACATCTTTTGGTATTCACACTATGAATATGTGTAACATTACGCTCGAGATTCATTAAGAATAAACCATTCACCAGCGGGGCATGACGATAAAACATATCTCTCATGTAAATAGAACAACCATTATTCTCAGATTTAAATGACTAGCCATCTCGAATTAAACGAGATCCTGATACAATGTTCATGCTCAAAGCTGGTACTAAATAACAATTATTGAGGTTTAAAACTAATCCCGTAGGTAAATGTAGAGACAGCGTGCCGACGACAATCACATCGAACTTGGAACCATTCCCGACGCGCATCGTCACCTCGTCCTTCGCCAGTCTACAAGACATGTGCGTTGAAGTTCAGGTGGACATGTGCGTTGGCCATTTGATCTACAAGACATGTTGTAAAGATTTTAGAGTAAGTTCATGATAATTAAGTTCATCTAATCAAATTATTTAATGAACTCCCACTCAGATTAGACATCCCTCAGTCATGTAAGTGATACATGATCCGACTCGACTAGCCCGTGTCCGATCATCACGTGAGACGGACTAGTCATCATCGGTGAACATCTCCATGTTGATCGTATCTTCTATACGATTCATGCTTGACCTTTCGGTCCTCCGTGTTCCGAGGCCATGTCTGTACATGCTAGGCTCGTCAAGTCAACCTAAGTGTATTGCGTGTGTAAATCTGGCTTACACCCGTTGTATTCAAACGTTAGGATCTATCACACCCGATCATCATGTGGTGCTTCGAAACAACGAACCTTCGCAACAGTGCACAGTTAGGGGGAACACTTTTCTTGAAATTATTATGAGGGATCATCTTACTTACTACCGTCATTCTAAGTAAACAAGATGAAAAACATGATAAACATCACATGCAATCAAATAGTGACATGATATGGCCAATATCATATAGCTCCTTTGATCTCCATCTTCGGGGCTCCATGATCATCTTCGTCACCGGCATGACACCATGATCTTCATCATCATGATCTCCATCATCGTGTCTCCATGAAGTTGCTTGCCAACTATTACTTCTACTACTATGGCTAATGTGTTTAGCAATAAAGTAAAGTAATTTACATGGCGTTTCTCAATGACACGCAGGTCATACAAAAAATAGAGACAACTCCTATGGCTCCTGCCGGTTGTCATACTCATCGACATGCAAGTCGTGATTCCTATTACAAGAACATGATCTCATACATCACATATATATCATTCATCATTCATCACAACTTTTGGCCATACCACATCACAAAACACTTGCTGCAAAAACAAGTTAGACGTCCTCTAATTGTTGTTGCATGTTTTTTACGTGGCTTCTATAGGTGATCTAGCAAGAACGTTTTCTTACCTACGTAAAAGCCACAACGTGATTTGCCAACTTCTATTTACCCTTCATAAGGACCCTTTTCATCGAATCCGCTCCAACTAAAGTGGGAGAGACAGACACCCGCTAGCCACCTTATGCAACTAGTGCATGTTAGTCGGTGGAACCTGTCTCACGTAAGCGTACGTGTAAGGTCGGTCCGGGCCGCTTCATCCCACAATACCGCTGAAGCAAAATAAGACTAGTAGTGGCAAGAAACTTGACAACATCTACGCCCACAACAAATTTGTGTTCTACTCGTGCAAAAAGAACTACGCATAGACCTAGCTCTGATACCACTGTTGGGGAACGTTGCATAAAATAAAAAATTTCTACGTTCACCAAGATCAATCTAGGAGTTCATCCAGCAACGAGAGAGGAGTGCATCTACATACCCTTATAGATCGCGAGCGGAAGCGTTCAAGATAACGGGGTTGAGGGAGTCGTACTCTTCGTGATCCAAATCACCGGATATCCTAGCGCCGAACGGACGGCACCTCCGTGTTCAACACACGTACGGTCAGCGTGACGTCTCCTGCTTCTTGATTGTCAGAACCCCGACTCAATGTCACATAGATCTAGCCTGTAACACCTCATATCACTTTGCGGCCTCACGCACGGTATCCCCACGGGTGTCGCCTTACCTTTGCCCGGGACCGTTTGCGCCTTTTGCCACACGTATATGATAGTGTCGCTAGCATCCATATGATAAGGAGCCCGGGCTGACATGGCTAGTCGTAAACCCAAAGTGGCATAGACTTACAGGGACAGGCATCCATGACCCAGCATTGAACATGCCGGTCATCAGCGAGTAAGTTCTGGGCTGTAGCACTGGGCTAGCAGGACTCCGGTAAACCGGGCTGTAGTGGGCTAACAGGACTCCGGTACTCAACACGTGACATTTCCCCGAAGGGACAGACACAGGAACGAAGAAGGACACATGCCGGCCAGCCTAAGTGTTCCGGAGCAGTAGCAAGCTACCATGGCTCAATGGAATCACTAGGAGACATTTCCCGGTAAGAGAGGCTACTAAAGATAAACAACTAGATAGTCAGATCCCACACATACCAAGCATTTCAATCATGCACACAATATGCTCGATATGTGCAAATACAACAAGGCATCACAACATGACTCTACGACACAAGTACTTTATTTAAGGGCTCAGTGAGCCATACATAGCATACACACAAGTACGGGTCACACGACCCACATTCAAGTCATACAAGCATACAAGCCAATAGCGGAAGTGTTTTATCTGAGTACAGACAACTAGTAAATTAAAAGAGGCTTGGGTAAGCCTAGCTATACTACATGGTCCTTCACTTGCTTAGGATCACCACCTGGGCCTTAGTCTACTCATCAATGTCAACGTCTACGAAGAACCCGTCGGAAGGGGTTGTAGCATCTTCTGAAAAATGTAAATTAAAGCAACATGAGTACAAAGGTACTCAGCAAGACTTACATCAGATCCTACATACATGCACATTATCAAGAAGGGTTGGTGGGGATATTGCAGCAAGCCAGCTTTGACTCTTGGCTAAACTATCCTACGAGACTCCAACTTGAAATGATTTTGCGCACTCGAGTCCACCACTCACCACTTCAATACTCTACCGAGGATCCACCTCCGTCTTCCTACGGAAGAGCCATCCTCGGCACTCACGCTTATCTTGAGGCTTTTAATAGTTTCCATTTACTTGTCTATGAACTGTATAGGCAACCAAGTATTCCTTTACCGCGGACGCGGCTATTCGAATAGATGATGTTAACCCTACAGGGGTGTACTTCTTCATACATGATTCCACCACTTAGCGTCTGCACACGACATGTGCTCGGCAGACTTCAAGCTAAAGCCGACGTGGGTGTAGACCACGACCTACCTAGACACCTAAGTCTCTAGTCCAGGTTTATCGCCTATTCAGGTTCCATCCGTAGGGAGTCCGGCCGAGGTTTCCACATACGGCCCCGAACGATGTGAACAGGGTTCCCGAGATACCAAATGGGCATCCGGTACACCCAGCCACGTACCTACCGCATCACAGCCCACCCCTACGGTCAGCGCTATCCACGGCCTCCAGTAGACTACAAACACCAGAAACTACTTGCAACTCCTGGACAGAGGACTAGGGTGAATAAGAAGTCGAGCGGGGTCATATTTCAGGGCCCAATGTATGGTAGTAGCTGATTCTTAAATCACACATACAGATCTCAGTGCTTAAGGACGACCTCAATGAAACAACCCACCATGTACTCCTGCATGGGCTCTCATCGATACCTTTACCAAATCGTGTTCAACACCTTACACTCATACTGACACGATCATTTCACTCTAGCCCATCACCCAGATGAACCAGACCTGACACGACTCTAAGCATAGCAGGCATAGCAAGGTAGGAACAACACAATCATATGGCTCAATCAACTCCTACACATGCTAGTGGGTTTCATCTAGTTACTGTGGCAATGACAGGTCATGCAGAGGAAATGGGTTCAACTACCGCAACACACAGCAGTTTGAATCGCGTTGTCTTAATGCAGTAAAAGAGAGCAGGAGCAAGAACATGGGATTGTATCGATATGATCAAATGGTTGGTTGCTTGCCTGATGGGTCGGTGCACTGGTTTTGTTCTTCGTTGGGGTAATCACGGTACTCCTCGGGGGCAGGACCTGCCGCAGAGAGCACCGATACACAACATTACCAAACAGTATGCAACAATATGATGCATGCATGAGACATGGCAAAATGTGTGTATTGGGCTAATGCAACTAAGAACAGATGGGTTTGAACTAATTTGAACCAATGATTCAAAGTTCAAACTCATAAGTTGTCATTTAAAGTGCTTTATCTTGTTCTGTGATAAAAAGCAGGTTAGTTTGTTTAAACATGCATGAAACCAGTACAGATGGATAGATTGGATTTTTCTGATCATTTTTCATATATAACACTTTGCATTTGGAGCTACAGATTAATTTCTATGAATTTTTGAAGTTTGTAGCATTTTCTGGAATTTCCTGTGTAAAAATAATTCCAGTAATTAAATTACTGCGTCAGGATTACGTCAGGATGACATCAGTGGTCAACGGGCTGGTCTAGGTCAAACTGACCAGTGGGTCCCGCATGTCAGTAGTTAATTAAACTAACTAAAATTAGTTTAAACTACTCTGGGTTAATTAGCAGAGGGGCCCCACATGTCATAGACTCAGGGGAGTCAATCTGGGCCCACCCTGGTCAAGGTCAAAGTCAAACACGCCGGCGTCTAGCCGCCGGCGAGGCCGAACACGGCGGCGGAAGTGTTTTTGTGCATTTCGGCGACCAAACGGGCGGCGGAAGGCATCTACGCGTAGCTGAGACCGAGCCGCGGCTATTGGTGGTGGTGGTTGAGCTCGGGGTGGCCGGAGACGTCGCTGGCGACGACTTTGGCGGTCGCTGGAGTCGGGTGAGGATGGATCCAACGCTACAGGGCACGACGAGGCCCGTGGTGAGGTGCGTTGGGCCCCTGGGAACGCGGTGAGTATGTTAGACAAGGTGAGGTGGCCGATGGTTAGCCGGAGACACATCGGCGACGAGCTCTGCGGCGGCGCGTGCGGGTGAGCTATGTGTGCTCGCTGTGGTGCACGAGAGCGAGAAAGAAAAGGGGGAGGAGTTAGCCAAGCTCACGACGGTCCTGATGGAACAGACGGCGCGGTCGGGGACGAGCTGGTGCGGCGGTGACGGCGAAGGGGATCTCCGGTGATGGCGGTTCGGTCGAGGTTAGTGCGGTGGCTTCGGGGCACGTGAGCGCTCGGGGCTCGGCTAGCTCGAAGGAGTAGAGGGCGGCGAAGCTCCTGGACACGGTGGCGCGGCATGGAAATGACGGGGAGCACGACTACGGCGGCAGTGCGGCGGCGGTGGCGTCGGCCATGGCGTGGGAGAGCAAGGGAGAGGAGCTGGGGGCGAATGGGTGTGTCCACGGGGTTCGGGGTGCGACGTGGAGACCGTCCAGGCCAGCTAG